>NC_057805.1:244866791-244868921 GCF_018294505.1 Triticum aestivum
AACAAGCCTCAGGGCAAGAGACGTAGGGCTGTTACCTTCTCCGAGAGGGGCCTGAACTCGTAAAACACTGAATGTTACACCTGCGTTGTAGCTAGGCTCTGCCCCTTTTTCCTACCCCTTGTACTCATTGTCAGGATCGTAAACCCTATAGGCCTCGCCTAATAAAAGTGACGATGTTGGTGAACGTAGTACAAAACAAAAAAATTATGTACTAACGAATACACTGAGATCACTATGAAGATGCATAGCCGTAGATCAATCTTTACCAACAAGAATGAAACGAAGAAGTAGATGTTGCTTTAGATGTGCAGATTTCCGCATGTAGGATAAACCTTCCAGCCACGAGAATTTTCTCGATCTAGGATTGAATGTACGATTCCTCTGTGGTATCCATGCATACCGTGTCCACGGTTCGGCAGCACTTCGTCGTCTAGGACAAAGGTTAACCAGAGGACAAGAGGTGGTGCATAACTACACCCCGTGTTCGTCAAGTTGTCATGCACAACTAATGACGCAGTGGACTGAAAGATGGCTATGGCATGGCGAGCTTTGGGCCGTGTGTGTGTGGGCGTATGGAGCCATGTGTGGCTATTTATGTGGTGTCGATAGACTGAGGGTGGTTGTCGAATGAAGAAATGAAGAATAGTCTGGTTCTCCCCCCCCTCTCTCTCTCTCTCTCTCTCTCTCTCTCTCTCTCTCTCTCTCTCTCTTTGTTCTATGATCTCACCCATTCTCCTTCCTCTCCTTAATCTACCCAACTTTGTTCTATGATCTCACCTACTCTCCTTCCTCTCCTAAACCTACCCAACCACTCCGCCACCGTGCCAAAATCCTATGCACAAAGCTTCAGAAACCAGAGTAACTCTTGTACTCCCTCCGTTCGGAAATAACTGATGAACTAAAACACGTTGGTTATTTCTGAATGGAGGTAACAGCAAGTTAGCTATACAGGGGTGCCTCAAAGCTCAGGTTTGCACACACGCCAAATCATAAAACTTCTATCAGGACTTGGCTCATACATATCTCACAGGGTATTAACAGTAGGCCCGAGTTGCCCAACCTGTCAATCTTCTCGGAGTTTGTGTTTAATTCAGACATAGCAGTAGCATTTTGCTGTTGAGTCCAGCAATTCAAATTGGTCAATATTTGCACATGTTGTGCACAATATAGTACCTCAGCAATTCAGATACAAAGAAAACACACCGGTTACACCAGGCAGCAGCATAGAAGCATGGCATGTCAACTCAGGTAAAACATTTACATCTCTGAACTTGTCATTACAAAATATCATTGTAAGTTCAGGCTTCAGGTGGTGGACAAAAGGATCTTCAAGTCAGCACCTACACTAACATTAGTGAACTCTGTATGCGTGTATATAGCTATTTAGGCATAGCTTGGCATTGCTGCGCTATGCTACACTGGCTGAAAAAGTACCTGTAGAAAGGCAGCTGTGTCTATTTTGTAAACAAACAAAAATGGACTGTTCGACCAGATTATTCAAATGCAACGCAGTCTCAAATGGAGCCTTATTTTCCAGCTGAATTCCGTGGAATCTGTAAGCAGGGGGCAGTACGACCATCCCGATTCTCAAGCTCTTTCTCATCCAGTGGAGTCCGGCGAGCCGATGATGTACATGTAGAGGCATCGAGCCCTGCTGCAATGTCAGCAGCATAGTGTTTCGACAGTCAACGCATAAATCCATGCCGGAAGTCCTAGGAGCTGCTGAGTCTCAATGTCTTTTCAGATGTCTACCTTGTCTTCTTGGAACGCTTTGTATACAAAATCTTTAAAGCGCCTGGAATACTGTTTTGGATCTACTGCTGAAATAGACGTTGGGTCATATTGGAAAGACTTGTATGCATGCTCAAGCTTTTTGCTGATATCATAGTCCTGAAGTATGTCTATAATCCCAAAGTACAATATAACATCGTACAACTCCCCGGTAGGTTCTCCAATAAGTTGTGGTTCACAATCACTCTTTCGAATTGTCAATTCAGCTTTTGTTGGCATGTTCGACCCGAGCTTTATCTTGGACAACCTGTCCACCCAAAGAATGTTAGTTATGCTTGTGTTAGAACACACAAAGCATGAATAGGAATACAACCAAATATCTATACCATATGTATATAG
>NC_057805.1:245169247-245368046 GCF_018294505.1 Triticum aestivum
GAGCTTCCAGGCAAGCAAACCCCCTTTGATCAACCATATATTGCCCACTATCTTCTCTCTTATTCTTGCATTAGGTTTGCTACTGTTGTTGATTAGATAGCTCCTATTCTGTTGCATAGCCTGTCATTGTTGCTACAATTGTTGATACCTTTACATGTTGTCCTAATGCTTAGTATAGGTTGCTAGTATTACATCAGTGGCCCTACACTCTTGTCCGTTTGCCATGCTATACTACTGGGCCGTGATCACTTCAAGAGGTGATCAAGGGTTTATACTATATACTATTACATACTGATGTTATTATTCGGAGAAGGGGGTTGAAAGGGCAGGTGGTTCCATCCAGGTAGTGGTGGGCCTGGGTTCCCGAAAGCCCCCTAATGGTTACTTTGTGGCAGAGCGACAGGGAAGGTTGCGACCACCTAGAGGACAGGTGGGCCTGGTCCCTGGTCGGCGTCCGCGGTTACTTCAAAATAACACACTTAACGAGATCTTGGTATTTGATCTGAGTCTGGCTACGAGCCTATATGCACTAACCAACTACGCGGGCACAGTTATGGGCACTCGACGTCGTGGTATCAGCCGAAGCCTTCTTGAAGTCAGCGGTTGAGTGGCGCGCGCCGGATTGGACTGGAATGCCTGCTCTTGTACTAGGGAGGCTAGGTCTGCTTCCGGCCAAGTTCACAACGTGCAGGTGTGCAACGGGCGATGGCCCCAGACCCCTACGCTCTTAGGATTTAGACCGGCGTGTTGACCTCTCGGCTGAGCCTATGTAGGGCTGCGACGTGTTGATCTTCCGAGGCCGAGTATGACCCAAGAAAGTGTGTCTGGCCAAAGGGATCGAGCGTGTTAGGTAATGTGGTGCACCCCTGTAGGGAAGTTTATCTATTTTAATAGTCGTGTCCCTCGGTAAAAGGATGGCTCGGAGTTGTACTTTGACCTTATGACAGCTAGAACTGGATACTTAATAAAACACACCTCTTACAAGTTCCAGAGATAACCTAGTGATCGCTTTCCCACAGGGTGACGAGGGGAGCATCGCCGGGTAGGATTATGCTATGCGATGATACTTGGTGAACTTACCAGCTACTCTCTTCTATATGCTTCAATATGGAGGCTGCCAGAAGCGTAGTCTTTGATAGGACTAGCTATCCCCCTCTTTTTGGCATTCTAAAGTTCAGTCCACAGATACTACACATTTCATTGATACCAATGCATATGTACTATAGATCCTTGCTTGCGAGTACTTTGGATGAGTGCTCACGGTTGCTTTGCTCCCTCTTTTCCCCTTTTCCTTTCTTCTCTGATGTTGCAACCAGATGCTAGAGCCCTGGAGCCAAACGCCACCGAAGACGACCCCTACTACACCAAGGGTGCCTACTACTACGTTCGGGCCGCCGACGACCAGGGGTAGTTTAGGAGGATCCCAGGAAGGAGGCCTATGCCTCTTTCGATCTGTATCCCAGTTTGTGCTAGCCATCTTATGGAAACTTGTTTAACTTATGTCTGTACTTAGATATTGTTGCTTCTGCTGACTCGTTTATGATTGAGCTTATGTATTCAAGCCCTCGAGGCCCCTGGCTTGTAATATGAAGCTTTTATGACTTCAATTTGTGTCTAGAGTTGTGTTGTGATATCTTCCTGTGAGTCCCTGGTTTTGATCATACACGTTTGCGTCTATGTTTAGTGTATGATTGAATCGGGGGCGTCACAGGTGACCTTGTTCTTGAGCTTGCATGTCAAATTTATATGGTCCAAAGTAGTTTTGTTGCATGATATAGCCTCTAGGAACTTGTGGGAGTAGTTGCTATCAATCTTATTGAGTTTTGTCCACTTTTTTTAAGTCACTAAAAATTTCAGAAATTTTTCAGAGAAAAGAAAAACCATGAGGCGGTGGTTAAGGGTTCTTCAAGCCGTAATTCAGAGGGAAATGGGAATGAGGAGAAGAAGAAGCCCAAGTACAACCTTCCTCGCATCTCGGAGATTCGGCCAAGTGATGTATTCTTTAGGGAGGTCGGAATTTATAATGACTTCTATTACTTGGTGGAGAATGCCGTCATCACCACCTTCCTCCAAGATAAGTGTGAACAGTATCTCCTACTCACTAATACTTTTGTGCAAAAATTTTACTTCCATTCTAGGAAGGATCCTCCCATGGTAGAATTTCACTTGTATGATGTGCCCAAGCGGATGACACTTTATGATTTTTGCGATGTTTGCAAATTACCTTATGAGGGCAGCGTTAGTGAACCACGTCCTAGAGACGTAGAGGACTTTATTGCTGAAACCACTCTGGGGGAAGAGAGAGGGGTGTCAAAAGCGAGAGTGGCTTGCTTACATTTTCCTGTTTTACGCTATTATTCATTATTTACTGGGAGATGTTTGATTGGTCGTGGGGAGAGTGGAGGCCATAGTGCCCCTGACCTTGCTATTTTGCACCATGCTTTATATTGTGAAGGAACTTTTAGTTTTGGAGCCATTGTTGCTCGACAGTTAAACACAAACTGCTCGAAGGGTCCTATTTTTGGAGGTGTCTATGCCTCCCGCTTTGCTAAACATTTTGAGATACCCATTAGGCCTGATGCGGAGGAGGAAATGTTGTTACCCACTAAGTATTTAAACTATGCTTGCATGGTAGCACACAATTTATTAAGAAACATGATGACAAAAGACTCCTCTACAACCTAGTATTTAGTCAGGGTACTTGTGAGACTATTGCTCTGCCTGCACCTTCTTTGTTTGATATTTATTCAGGCAGGTACACTATTATGCCCGAGGACATCTATAGATTTTGGGGTCTTTCATAACCCCCAGTACCTGAGCTAGCACCAGTTCCTGATCCGTATCAGGAGCCTATTTGTCAGTGGGAGCCATAGGAGCTCGCCAACCAGTGGAACCCTCAGGACCCTCCGGAGTATCGAGGAGAGGGTTATTTCGAGCCGTGGCCATAGACCAACTTAGGCCAAAATCCTAACCTTGGGGGAGTACGTATTTCTCACCGACACTACATTCATGTTCTCACACTTATTCCAGTTGTCGGTGTTTATCCTTTTTCACCGTATTATCCATGCTAGTTTATTTTTCTTTATCATGCTTTCTTCTTATGTGTTTGCAAAAAACTTTGAGAAAATCCAAAAAAATTAGTTCTTGTTTCTTTTTAGCTTTTCTTTCTAGTTTATTTAAGTAGTACTATTAAAAGAAAACCCAAAAAGATTTCTCGTTCTTCTTTTGCTTGTTGGGAGCTTTCCTGTGTAAATAGTTTTTCTCGTTTTTGTTTTTGCTTCCTTCAGAAAAACCAAAAACTCTAAAAAATATTTCGGTGTGTTTCTTTGAAATTCTTTATCATTTCTTTGGGTCGTAAGGAGAAGACCATGATGAGTGGCTCTCATAAGCATTATTGTTGATCTAACAAAGATCCCATATTACCTTTTCTTCTCCTCAGAATAAATGTTTGCAGATTCCAGCTTAGTCCAATGCACGTGCACTCTTATTATTATTCACACTGTTCGGTCATGCAAGTGAAAGACAATAATGACGATATGTGATGAAAGGATTGAGATGGGAAAAGCTGGTAGAAACTCAACCTATTTTGTTTTTGTAGATATGATTAGCTCATCGTTCTTGATTCAGCCCATTATGAACGAAACATGTTTGCAATGGCAATTACAGATTATAGTTACTCATGACATGCTTAATTAGCTAGGAGTTGATAATGGTTTGTCTTGCATGCCAAGATGCTTTTAAAATGGTTATGATGTAGTATGATAGGATGGTATCCTCCTTTGAATGTTTTAAGTGGCTTGACTTGGCAAATGTTCACACATGTAGTTGAATCAAAATTAACATAGCCTCCACGATATTTATGTTCATGGTGATTTATATCCTACTCATACTTGCACTCAATGTTGATTAATCTCAATGCATGTTTATGACCGTTGTCGCTCTCTAGTTGGCCGCTCCTTAATCTTTTATTAGCCTTCATTTGTACTAAGCGCGAATACTGCTTGTGCATCCACTTCCATAAACCCAAAGTTGTTCCATATGAGTACACCATAGTTACCTATACGCGGTATTTACCTGCCGTTCCAAGTAAATTTGCATGTGCCAAACTCTAAACCTTCAAATAATAATCTGTTTTGTATTCCCGAATCGCTCATTTAATGACTGGGGGCTGTCAGTATCTTCCATGCTATGTGGGTTATTCTCACGATGAGTGTTTATTCACTTTTCATTCACGAGAAAGTGGCTGGTATTTGGGATGCCCAGTTCCATGCTCAAAATCAAATGAAAATATAGTCATGAAACAAAACTCCCCCGGGACTGTTGTTGGTATGGACGGTACCCGTGGATGTGGCTAGCTGATACGTCCATTTTGCATCATGTTTACCTACTATTATTTATAATGTTTTTATGCATAATAATTCTTTTTGGAGTAATTCTAATGCCTTTTCCCTCATAATATGCAAGGTACACACAAAGAGGGAGAATTTCGGCAGCTAGAAATCTGGACTTGGAAAAGCTACGTTAGGCCACCTATTCTGCACAACTCCAAATGAGCTGAACCTTCACGAGGATTTTTTATGGAATAAATAAGAAATACTGGAGCAAATAACCATCGGAGGGGGCCACCTGGTGAGCACAAGACACCAGGGCGCGCCTGGCCCGCCAGGCATGCCCTCGTGGGTTGTGCTCGGCCTAGCCCACCTCCGGTGCCCATCTTCTGGTATATAAGTCATTTTGACCTGGAAAAAATAAGGAGAGGACTTTCGGGAGGGAGCACCGCCGTCTCGAGGCGGAACTTGGGCAGGAGTACTTTTGCCCTCCGGCAGAGCGATTCCGCCGAGGGAACTTCCCTCCCGGAGGGGGAAATCATCGTCATCATCATCACCAACAACTCTCCCATCTTGGGGAGGGCAATCTCCATCAACATCTTCAACAGCACCATCTCCTCTCAAACCCTAGTTCATCTCTTATGTTCAATCTTTGTACCGAAACTATAGACTGGTGCTTGTGGGTGACTAGTAGTGTTGATTACATAGTGTAGTTGATTACTATATGGTTTGTTTGGTGGAAGATTATATGTTCAGATCCAATATGTGATTTAATACCCCTCTGATCTTGAGCATGATTATCATTTGTGAGTAGTTACTTTTTTTCTTGGGGTCACAGGAGAAATCATGTTGCAAGTAATCATGTGAACTTGATATGTGTTCGATATTTTGATAATATGTATGTTGTGATTCCCTTAGTGGTGTCATGTGAACGTCGACTAATTGACCCTTCACCATATTTGGGACTAAGGTAATGCATTGTTGAGTAGTTATTCGATGATGGGTTGCGAGAGTGACGGAAGCTTAAACCCTAGTTTATGTGCTATTTCATAAGGGACCGATTGGATCCAAAAGTTTAATGCTATGGTTTGAATTTATTCTTAATACTTTTCTTGTAGTTGCGGATGCTTGCGAGGGATTAATCATAAGTAGGAGGTTTGTCCAAGTAGTAACAGCACCTAAGCACCGATCCACCCACATACCAAATTATCAAAGTAGCGAACACGAATCAGATCAACATGATGAAAGTGACTAGATTAAATTCCCTACCCTCAAGAACGCTTTGCTTATCATAAGAGACCGTTTTGGCCTATACTTTGCCTCAAAAGGATTGGGCTACCTTGCTGCACTTTTGTTACCGTTACCGTTACTTGCTCGTTACAAATTATCTTGCTATCAAACTACTATGCTACTTAGAATTTCAGCACTTGCAGAAATTACCTTGCTGAAAACCACTTGTCATTTCCTTCTGCTCCTCATTGGGTTCAACACTCTTACTTATTAAAAAGGATACAATTGATCCCATATACTTGTGGGTCATCAAGGCTCTTTTCTGGTGCCGTTTCCGGGGAGTGAAGCGCTCTTGGTAAGTGGAAATTGGTAAGGAAAAAATTATTACTACGTGCTGAAATTTATTGTCACTTGTTACTATGGAAAACAATCCATTGAGGGGTTTGTTCGGGGTATCTTCACCTCGACCCAAACCACAATTATTTACCCCTCAACCTACTGCACCTACTGAAAATATTGAATATGAAATTCCTTTGGGTATGATAGAACAACTGCTAGCTAATCCTTAGGCAGGAGATAGAACAGAACATCCTGATATGCACTTGATATATGTGGAAGAAATTTGTGGGTTGTTTAAGCTTGCAGTTTTACCCGGAGATGAATTTAAGAAGAAGATTTTCCCTTTATCTTTGGAGGGAAAAGCATTGGCATGGTATAGGCTATGCGATGATATTGGATCTTGGAATTGGAATCAATTGAAATTGGAGTTTCACCAAAAAAAATATCCTATGCATCTAGTTCATCGTGATCGGAATTATATATATAATCTTTGTCCTCGTGAAGGAGAAAGTATCGCTCGAGCTTGGGGGAGGCTTAAGTCAATTTTATATTCATGCCCCAATCATGAGCTCTCAGGAGAAATTATTATCCAGAATTTTTATGCTCGGCTTTCTCATAATGATCGATCCATGCTTGATACTTCTTGTGCTGGTTATTTTATGAAGAAGACTATCGATCCATGCTTTTGGAAAGAATTAAACGCAACTCTGAAGATTGGGAACTCGACCAAGGTAAAGAGTCAGGTATTAAGCTTAAGTATAATTGTGTTAAATCTTTTATGAATACTGATGCTTTTCAAAAGTTTAGCACTAAATATGGACTTGACTCTTAGATAGTAGCCTCCTTTTGTGAATCATTTGCTACTCATGTTGATCTCCCTAAGGAGAAGTGGTTTAAATATCACCCACCTATTAAAGAATAAATCAAAGAACTGGTACTAGCTAAAGAGGAAACTATTATTTATAATGTTGATCGAGTTGTTCCTACTGCTTATATTGAGAAACCACCTTTCCCTGTTAGGATAAAGGAACATGCTAAAGTTTCAACTGTGGTCAACAAATGCTATATTAGAACACCTAAACCTGATGAACAAATCAAAGTAGAACCTAGTGTTGCTATGGTTAAGGATCTCCTAGAAGAAAACATAGATGGGCATGTTATTTACTTCTGTAATGAAGCTACTAGAATTGCCAAACCTACTAAAGAGGATAAACACAGACCCGTTGCTCGCATGCGTGTTGTGTCAGTTAAGATAGGAGATCACTGTTATCATGGTTTAGGTGACATAGGTGCTAGCGTGAGTATTATTCCCTTTACCTTATATCAAGAAATTATGAATGACATAGCACCCGCTGAAATGGAAGAAATAGATGCTACTATTAAACTTGCTAATAGAGAAACCATCACACCACTTGGGGTTGTTAGAGATGTTGAAGTCTTGTGTGGGAAAATAAAATACCCTACTGATTTTCTTGTTCTTGGTTCCCCACAAAATGATTTTTGTCCCATTATCTTTGGTAGACCTTTCTTGAACACCGTTAATGATAAAATAGATTGTGAGAAACAAATTGTCGGTGTTAGCATTGGTGATGAGTCTCATGAGTTTAATTTTTCCAAGTTGAGTAGAAAACCTCATAAAAAAATTCCTAGTAAGGATGAAATAATTGGTCTTCCTTCTATTGATGTGCCTCCTACTGATCCTCTAGAACAATATTTGCTAGGCCATGAAAATGATTTACATATGCATGAAAGAAATGAAATAGATAAGATCTTCTTTGAACAATGTCCTCTGCTTAAACACAATTTGCCTATTGAAACTCTAGGAGGTCCTCCTCCACCTAAAGGTGATCCTGTGTTTGAATGAAAACAATTTCCAGACACTTTGAAATATGCTTATCTTGATGAGACGAAGATATATCCTATTATTATTAGTGCTAACCTTTGAGAACATGAAGAAGAAAGATTATTGGAAGTTCTAAGGAAGCACCGAGCTGCTATTGGATATACTCTTGATGATTTAAAGGGCATTAGTCCCACTCTATGTCAGCACAAAATTAATATGGAACCTGATGCTAAACCTGTTGTTGACCACCAACATCGGTTAAATCCGAAGATGAAATAAGTGGTAAGAACAGAAATATTTAAACTTCTAGAAGCAGGTATAATCTATCCTATAGCTGATAATAGATGGGTAAGTCCCGTTCATTGTGTCCCTAAGAAGGGAGGTATTAATGTTGTTCCTAATGATAAGAATGAACTCATTCCACAAAGAATTGTTACAGGCTATCGAATGGTAATTTATTTTAGAAAATTAAACAAAGCAACTAGAAAAGATCATTACCCTCTACCTTTTATTGATCGAATGCTAGAAAGATTATCTAAGCACACACATTTTTGCTTCCTTGATGGATATTCTGGTTTTTCACAAATACCTGGTTCTAACCCTGATCAAGAAAAGACCACTTTCACTTGTCCCTTTGGAACTTATGCTTATAGACGTATGCCTTTTTGTTTATGCAATGCACCTGCTACCTTTCAAAGATGTATCACTGCTATATTCTCTGACTTTTGTGAAAAGATTGTTGAGGTTTTCATGGATGACTTCTCTGTTTATGGGAAGTCTTTTGATGATTTCTTAAGCAATCTTGATCGAGTTTTGCAGAGGTGTGAGCAAACAAATCTTGTCTTGAATAGGGAGAAGTGCCACTTTATGGTTAATGAAGGTATTGTTTTGGGCCATAAAATTTCTGAAGGAGGTATTGAAGTGGACAAAGCTAAGGTTGATGCAATCGATAAAATTCCATGTCCTAAAGATATCAAAGGTACTCGTAGTTTCTTAGATCATGCTGGTTTCTATAGGATATTTATCAAAGACTTCTTTATAAAATTTCTAGGCCCCTTAAAAATCTTTAGCAAAAGGATGTTCCTTTTGTTTTTGATGATGATTGTTTAGAAGCCTTCAAAACACCCAAGAATGCCTTAATTTCTGCACCTATTGTTCAACCACCTGACTGGGACTTTCCTTTTGAAATTATGTCTGATGCTAGTGATTATGCTGTTGGTGCTGTTCTAGGACAAAGAGTTGATAAGAAATTAAATGTTATTCATTATGCTAGTAAAACTCTAGACAGTGCTCAAATAAATTATGCTACTACTGAAAGAGAATTTATAGCAGTGGTGTTTGCCTATGATAAATTTAGATCTTACATTGTTGATTCAGAAGTAATTGTTCACACTGACCATGCTGCTATTAAATATCTTGTGGAAAAGAAAGATGCTAAACCTAGGCTCATTCGATGTGTTCTCTTGCTACAAGAATTTTATTTACATATCACTGATAGAAAAGGAGCAGAGAACCCTGTAGCTCATAATTTGTCTAGGTTGGAGAATGTCCTTGATGACCCACTACCTATTGATGATAGTTTCCCTGATGAGCAGTTAGCTGGAACAAATGTTTCTCATAACACTCATTGGTATGCTGACTATGCTAATTATATTGTTGCTAAATGTTTACCACCTAGCTTTACATACCAACAAAACAAAAAATTCTTCCATGATTTAAGACATTACTTCTGGGATGACCCACATCTTTATAAGGAAGGAGTAGATGGTATTATTAGACATTGTGTACCTGAACATGAACAGGGACAAATCCTTCTGAAATGTCACTCCGAAGCTTATGGAGGACATCATGCGGGAGACAGAACTGCTCACAAGGTATTGCAGTCTCGGTTTTATTGGCCTACTCTTTTGAAGGATGCTTGTAAGTTCGTCTTATCTTGTGATGAATGTCAAAGATTTAGTAATATCAGTAAGCGTCAAGAAATGCCTATGAATTATTCACTTGCTATTGAACCATTTGATGTTTGGGGATTCGATTACATGGGACCTTTTCCTTCACCTAATGGGTATACACATATTTTGGTTGCTGTTGATTATGTTACTAAGTGGGTAGAAGCTATTCCAACTAGTAGTGCTGATCACAACACCTCTATTAAAATTCTTAAGGAAGTTATTTTCCCAAGGTTTGGAGTCCCTACATATTTAATGACTGATGGTGGTTCACACTTTACTCATGGTGCTTTCCATAAAATGCTTGCCAAGTATTATTTTAACATTAGAATCGCATCAACCTATCATCCTCAGTCTAGTGGTCAAGTTGAACTTAGCAATAGAGAAATAAAATTAATTTTGCAAAAGACTGTCAATAGGTCCCGGAGGAATTGGTCTAAGAAATTAGATGATGAACTTTGGGCTTATAGAACAACATATAAAAATCCTATGGGTATGTCTCCTTATAAAATGTTTTATGGAAAAGCTTGTCATTTGCCTCTTGAGTTAGAACATAAAGCATATTTGGCAATTAAAGATCTCAACTATGATTTCAAACTTGCCGGTGAAAAGAGGTAATTTGATATTAGCTCATTAGATGAATGGAGAACCCAAGCTTATGAAAATGCCAAGTTATTTAAAGAAAAAGTGAAAAGATGGCATGATAAAAGAATCCAAAAGCGTGAGTTCAAAGTAGGAGAATATGTTCTTTTGTACAACTCTCGTTTCAGATTCTTTGTAGGAAAACTCCTCTCCAAATGGGAAGGACCCTATGTTATCGAGGAGGTTTATCGGTCTGGAGCTATCAAAATAAATAATGCCGAAGGTACTAACCCGAAGGTTGTTAATGGGCAATGAATAAAACATTATATCTCAGGAACGCCCATTAATGTTGAAAGTAATATTATCCAAACTATGACACCGGAAGAACACATAAAAGAGACATTTCGGAACACTCGAGAATTGTGAAAAAGAGGAGGTACGTGATACGGTAAGTAAACGGACTCCGAAAAATCTGCAAAATAATTTTCTGTCCGTTTTGGAATATAACAAAAAATAGGAAAATAAGAAACAACCAGGAAGGTCACCCTGGTGGGCACAAGACACCAGGGTGCGCCTGGAGCCCAGGTGGGTTGTGCCCACCTCGGGTACCTTCCGGACTCCGTTTTTCTTCTGTTTGCTTGTTTCCCAAGATAAAAATCTTTATATACCCCCCGAACCTATTGACCACCGTATCGCGGAGAAATCTTATGTCTTCTTTTCTTGCTGTTTTCTGTCAGATCTGTCAGGCCATATATCATGGATTCTCCCCTCTCCAACCATGAAGAAGGTGATGCTTGGTTGCCACAGGGGGGAGCTAAGGAGACAAGGAGTTGAGGAGGTTGCCATGGAGCAAGGTGAAGAAAACTCTTCTGGGGTCCACTTTTCGGCTTTTGAGAGGGGCACATTAGCTGGCATCTCCACTCGTCCTAATCCTCACCAGGCCATAAGATCATCAAACAGTCAAGAGAACCGTGAAGCTCAAGAAGAACTCCCACCAAGGAGGCCTTTACACAGGTTACATCGTAAAGAAATTCACAATTTGATTCACAAATATGGGTTCGAAAATACTCCTCATGTGCACATACCGTCCAATTGGGACATATCTCGTCCAAGAGAAAGTGATGCAGGAGCAAGTTCTTGGGGCCAGAGAATAAGCATATTATGGTTGAAGTGAAGAAAAACACTGAGTTGCTTCATAAAGCCCTTCGTAAGATTCAATGCATGAAGGAGACACTCATGGAAATATTGGGAGCTATATCACCACCACCACCTTCTTCATCACGAAAATAAAATTGAGTATTGGGTATGGGCACTCCCCTTGGCTTCTGCCAAGCTTGGGGGAGGTGGCCCGGTATCGTATCACCCACACTATCTTTTGCCTTTACTTATCTTAGTTCGATCCTTAGTTATCTTTTGCTTTAGATGAATAAAAGTTAAGTTCGATCCTCTCTTTTTGAGAATTTTCTTAGTGATCCATCCTTCTAATCGTGTGCGAGATATATAATAAAGTTTAGTTTGAGTTTTTGCTTTCTTTACTTTCATGTTCCAATAAAAAGAAAGGAAATAAATGAAAAAGATCATCTGCTAATGTTATGGTAGGTGATGACACCACATAAGGAAAAGTATACGTTGAAAATTTTATTAGAGATTGACAAACATAGCATTGGTCAATGATGCAACTCATGAAAGAATTAATAAGGGAAGAGAAGATTCACATACAAATACACTATCCTAGAAATCTTTTGTGATTGTGAGCCCCCATCAAAATATTATATGCGAAAATTGTTGACGTTGGACAAGGAATACAACTTAATGATTCATGTTTGTTCAAATTCACATAGAAGTTATGTTGTCATAGATCCTTCAAAATGTGGTGCTTTCCCCCCATCTTTGCTAACCAAAAATTCCGCACTAAGTACAAATACTACTTGTGCATCCAAAAACCGTTAAACCCAAATCTAATATTCAAGAGTCCACCATACCTACCAATGGATTGAGTAAGATCCTTCAAGTAAGTTGTGATCGGTGCAATAAGGCAATAAAAATTTCTTCTAAAAGTATGAAATCATTTAGCGTAAGAGAAAATTGAGTGTTGTACGAACTTGTGGTAAAGAATAAAAGCGACAGACTGCGTAATAAAGGTTGCCATCACAAGGGGCAATATAACGTGACGTTCTTTTGCACTAAGGAGTTGAGCATACAAACAAATAAGCGCATGGCAACCTCTACTTCCCTCTGCGAAGGGCCTATCTTTTACTTTTATGCAAGAGTCAAAGTTTTTCTCTCTATTCCTTTTTATTTTTCTCCTTTGGCAAGCATCATGTGGCGAGGAAAGATCTCACTGGTACACGTCGGTGCTATACAAATGGTTTTTAACCCCTTTCCACGACGGTGTTTGGAACCGTCGCCAAGTGAGTGTGGGCAATAGGGGGGTCCTTCCCACACGACCAAGAAACCGTCGGGGATATGCCCTCCTGGCACACACGCTCGGCAAAATGAGGTCTTGTGCGACAGACGAGCGCTCAAATACGGTAATATGTACAGTAGAGCTAAAAATACAATTATATAGGCGAAATTGTTTCCGGTCGCAAGTACATCCCACACAGTTAGTCCCTGCTAAACGTTTCCGTTCGTATGTACATCCCACACAGTCGCTCTAAGGAAAACGTTTCCATTCACGGGTACATCACACACAATTTTCCCCGTTAAATCGTCTGTGATAGCATTGCCATTGCACACGATATTAACAATTTTATCGTTTGTGTTATTGAATGCATCACACACGGTGCATAGAAGAAACTGTGTGGCAAAGGCTGTCCATCACACACAGTTTTTATGTGTTAAACGTTTGCACAAGGTGGCCTAACGCAAACAGTTTTCAAGAGAAGGGCGTGTGTGCAGTGGAGATTGATCGCACACATAGTGGATCCTAGAAACGTTTCTGATCTCCATGTCTATCGCAGACGTTTCGCTTTCGCAAACCATGTGCAGTGTAATCCGTAATTTAAAAATCACATGTTTTGAATTTGAAAGTAGGCAATCACTTATTCCATATCCAACCATGTTTATTACAATTATAGGTTCAACCACAAATGCATAATTCGATGCACAGGTACATATACTGAAGAACTACAGAAGCACCAAGTAAAGATTGATGAACCATAGTTGTACTGAAGACTGTAAAGAGAGAGGCAAAAGACATTCTGGTTGATGGAGAAGGTGAAGAGGAATGCCCATATTGTGCCCTCCTC
The DNA here is from genome assembly GCF_018294505.1 of Triticum aestivum. Classification (NCBI taxonomy): domain Eukaryota; kingdom Viridiplantae; phylum Streptophyta; class Magnoliopsida; order Poales; family Poaceae; genus Triticum; species Triticum aestivum. The sequence continues at coordinate 245,182,770 of NC_057805.1, forward strand.
CATGCGTAATGCACGCACAACTCTAGGCGAACCCCTTGCGATGGCTGCCCGTCCATCCTTCACTGTCTTCATTACGACTTCTCGATGCTCATTGTTGTCGTGGTGGGCGCACGGCAAATGCCAAGGGATGGCTAAAGAGAGGAGGAGGCTCGAGGGCACTGGTGGGCTCCAGAGGCGTGGTCGGCATGAGCGAGTGCGGGACACAAGACATACCCAGGTTCGGGGCTCTCCGGAGAGATAGCACCCATAGTCCTACCGAGTGTTGTTTATATGTAATAGTACAGAGTTGCTCCTAGAGCTATACGGAGGAAGAAGGAAGGCAGGCCAAGGCTTAGGCTGCTCCCTCTCCCGGTGTGTGGCTAGTCTAGTTGAACTGGTGCTTTCTGCTATGGTTCTCGTCGTCGTGCCCGTATGCATGAGGGCTCCTAGGGGGTTTTATAGGTCAATCCCCCAGGGGTACAATGGTAATGTTACAAGGCCATGGGGCCGGGTTGTCATCGTCCGGGAAGCCGGTGCTGGGACCCGCCGGGTATCAGGGATCGCCGGGTTCTCCAAGTGGGGTGACCCGCCGGGTGTAGGGGCACTGTTTGCCGTCTTGTCGATCATCAGGGAGTAGCCGGGTTGAGGCCGCTACAGTGGTGCTCCGTCAGGTCGTCGGTTGCTGGCGTCAGCAGTGACGACGGGTGCACCGTAGCCACGCCAACCCTGGTCAGCGGGTAGGTGGGGCACTGTTGCCACGCTCCGGCTGACCAGAGGCATGGGAGGGGCATTGTTTCCTTGCTTATGTCTAAATGAAGACTCGTCCCATCGTATGGTTGGGATGGGACGGGAGCTGACCCGCGGCCTGGTTGGGGAATACGCAAAGGGTGAGCTGGCTTGTTGAAGAAGTCTTAGTGCGCCGGGTTCGGCTGCCTTGCGCCGGCCATCGGGGCCGGGTCGAGGAATTCGGCCGGGTCAAGGGGCTTGGCCGGGTTGAGCAACCTGGCCAAGCGCGAGCTGGCTTGAGGGGCGATGCCGGCCCTGTTGTTTTTGAAAAGGATCCGGGTTCCGTTGCCTACCTGGGGTCCATCCCCCCGACAGTAGTCCCCGAAGCTGTGAAGGTCTGCCGTCTTCGGGCGGGAGTGCCTTAGCAGTCCCCCCCTGAGGAGGCGAACTTGGTGACCGCCTGGTCTGACAACACCCACTGTGTGTTGGCTTCTGGAAGCCGGATCGCGGCAACCCGGCAGGGGCGGGAAACCGAAGAGTCCGTCGAATCCTTGAGGCAATCTTTTGGCCTTCGCGCGGGCGCCACGTGGCGCCTGGGACCGGAGGGGCCTGACAGGCCACGCGCGCAACAGGACGGGGCGATGCGCTGGGGCCTGCTGCCGCGCGCCCTCAGCCCACGCACGCAGATGTATTGGCGCGTCCGCGGGTCGGTTGCCATTCTTGATGCAGTTATTGCGCGCGTACGTGCGCAGTTATTGCGGGGAAGTGGGAGGGGTGAGCGCAAACGATCCCACTCCCCCAAGTTTGAACCGTGGGTTATAAATCAGGGGGAGTGGGCGGCGGAAATCATTCTCGCTCGCACTCCCCTGCCTCCTCATCCTTCCTCTGCTTCTGGCGATCACCGCATGCTTCATCGCCATTGTTCCTCCTTTCTTTTCTTCGTCTTCGTCGATGGCTCTTCCGTCGGGCTCATGGATGGGCTCGACCGTCACCTTGGATGACATCGCCTATCTCCGCACCACCAGGCGCTTTCCTGGGGAGATGGAGATCGCCGTGCGCTTGCCGTAGGGCGAGCGGGAGCCGCGGCCCGAGGGCACGGAGCGCATGGTCTTCACCCTCCCTTTAAGCGCGGGTTCGTACCTCCCGTGAGCGCCTTCTTCCGCAGCTTCCTGAAGTTCCTGGGCTCTAGCCCCATCACCTTGGCGCGGGTGCTATTGTGCAACTTTCGGGCTTCGTCACCCTCTGCGAGGGGTACCGGGGGGTCGTGTCTTCGATCGACCTCTGCGTACGCTTCTTCTCCTTTAAGCAGCAGGGGCCGAGAGCCGGGGAGATATCCGACTGCGGGGCCGCCGTCATCTCCAAGCAGTCGTGTGCTGACTGCCCCAAGATGCCACTGGAGGATTCTGCCAAGAAGTGGTAGAACTCTTTATTCTACGTCCGCAACCTCGGCGCGGACCGCATCAACCTGCCGCCCTTCGTCGACGCGCCGCCGCGGGTGAAGCGGAACTGGGGTTACTATCCCAAACATCCGTCGCAGGAGGTGCCGAATCTGTGCGAGCGGGTGTCGTAGATGAAGGAGCGGGAGGGCCTCACCGGCACCGACCTCATCACCGCCTTCATCAGGCGCGGGTGCTGCCGCTGCACCAGCGCAGCCACCTCATTGGTTAGATGACCGGGCTCCAGGACCCATGACCGCATGTCGAACTTGCGGCTGGCGGCGGACCAGGTTGCGCGCCGGGCCAACAATATCTCCAAGGCCGGGTTGTGGGACGACTGGGAGTTCAAGAAACCTTCGTATAGCCAGGAGAACCCGGCACCCATGGTGAGTCCCTAGTCTTCATACTTTGTTGCTGCTCATCTTCTTGTTCGCCCTGACACGACGCGCGAGGCGCTTCTGAACACCATCTGACATCCTTACGGCCGAGCGCCGACGCAGGTGGTGCGGGCCGGCTCGGAGGCGGCCGCGGCCCACAGTGGAGGGGAGGAGGCGGCCGCCAACGCTACCGCAGGGTGCCGGGTGGGTAAGTTTGTCTTCTTCGTTTCTTGAGTTGCCGGGCGCGAGACGGTGTTGGGGATGCTGACATGAGCCGTTGATGTAGTGGTGCCGGGCGGAGGAGGCGGCGGTGCGGCCAGAGCCAGGTCGTCCCAGGGGGCGGCGGTGGCGAGCCGGCCGCATGGGAAGGACAACGTCGCGTCGCGGGCCCCGGCCGCGAAGCGCGTGGCAAACCCGGCCGGGGCCGAAGCCTCTCGCCAAGAGGAGGTGCGGCGCTCCGCAGGAGAGGCCGGCGAGGCCCGTCGTTCCGGTGGTGCCCGGGTAATTTCCTTCCTGCTCCAGTCGGTTCCGCTTGGTTCTTGCATGCTTATTTTGCTGAGCCACAGGTCGTCGATCTCACTGGCGGTGGCGGTGGCGGTGGCGGATCCGGACCAGCGCGTTCCAGAGGACCCAGACCAGCGCCGGCGAGGAGGAGGAGGTGGCGGATCCGGACCTCGGTCTAGACCCTGCCGACGCTGAAGGCCGAGCTTGGTAGGAACGGAACAGGGCCGTGGCAGAGCTGGAGGCAGCGTCGACCTAGGCCTGGGTTAACGCTACGACGACATGGGCGCGCGCCGGCGAGGAGCCGGGGTGGACGGAGATGCCGACAGGGACGGTGCCGGCGGCGACGGCCTTCATGCCGTTGTCGGAGGGGGAGCACGGCTGAGGCGGCCGCGCGGACGCGATGGACCTCGACTAGGAGGTTCTAGTGGTCGCGGATGATACCTCGCCGCGGACCAACATGGTCGAGCGGGCGGGGGCCGATGGAGGTGGGCGACGCCGTCTTGGAGGACGTCGTCTTGGAGGAGGTGTCGCGGGAGGCGCCGGAGGGGGCACCTCGAGCGTCGACGAGCGTGGCGCCGCAGGCCACTCCGGCCGTCGAGCCGGCGAAGACGCCGGAGAAGGCGCTGGAGAAGGCACCTGCGGCGGACGAGCCGGTCAGCGGAGAGCATGCCCTGGTGCTCAGGCCAGGGGGTCGCCGGGCCGCCGGGTCGCAGCCGGCCCGGGGCGGGTCCAGCGAGGTCTTCTTCGGGCCCCTGACCCAGGAGGAGGCGGCGATGGCCGCCGTGAGCTGGCGCCTGCGGGGGAAGATGGACCGGATCCAGGCCTTCGCCGAGGCCAAGGTGGAGCAGGCGCGGGAGCTGGAGTGCGCCGTGTTCGTAAGTTCTCCCTTGCCTTCTGTTTTTTTTGTCGCTTCTTCTGGGTGGATGTGCACTAGCGCACCCACTGGGTGTAGCCCCTGAGATTCGGGCCAACTATAAAGCAGTTGGATCGAATCTTAAAGTCATGTCCCATGCTGAATGTTGCTCCTTGCAGCAACTAGACTCCTTCCGGGTCAGCGTCTTCAACCGGCTTCTGGAGAAGCACCAGCAGATCAAGGAGCAGCTCGCCACCAAGGAGGAGGAGCTCCGCTTCGCCGCAGGTATCTTTTTCGTGTGCTCTTTTTAGTGGGGGCGCACTAGCACACCCACTGGGTGTAGCCCCCGAGATTCGGGCCAACTGCTTAGCAGTTGGGTCGAATCTTAAAATGGTACTTTGTTTCTGATTCTTTCTTCTGCAGTCGAGGTGCTGTCTTCGAGGACCCGGCTGATCCGAGCCGGCTTCTATTACGACCGGCTTGTCGCTGACACCGGCCGGCTTGGGACAGAGGTGGCGGAGGCGACGGGAGCCCGGCAGGCGCTTGACGAAGCCGGCAGGCTGCAGGAGCAGCAGGTGGGCGACAAGAGCTGTCTCGAGGCCGAGGTGGAGCGCTTTAAGGTGGAGGCGGCCCAGGTCATCGAGGCACAGCGGGCGCTTACCGAGGCCGATCAGCAGCGCGGAAAGCTGGTTGACGAAGGGCCAGCTTCAAGCCGAAGTGGAGCGCCTGAAGGCGCAGGTGGCCATGGCGGAGGAGACCCGTCGGGGGGAAACCCATCGCCGCAAGGAGGCCGAGAAAGCGGCCGAGGGCAAGGACGCCAAGCTGAAGACGGCCCTTGCCAAGGTCGCCGACTTGGAGAAGACGCTCTAGGAGCGTGACCGCACCATCGCCCGGTAGCGGCACGATATGTTGCTCGAAGTGCATGTCACATCCCTAGTTCTGGTATAACCTAGACTAGCCTTCATGTGAGCATCATGTTTAAATTCAATTTAAACTTGAATTCGGGACATGTGAAAGCCTCAGAAATCATTTCTGGAAATAACCCAGATAAAAATTGCTCCAAAAAGGTGCAAGAAAATGTTCATGTTGCTCTCTGAAAATATTAGTCAAAGGTAAAATTCAAACAAATAATTTCAGGAGCTCATAAATATTTATTTTGGCCATTTGGAATTAATGCATAATTATTTGCATTGGATATATATGTTATATATATAATATATGTCCAAAAATTATGCTACTTGTTGAGGAGCTCTGGAATATTACCACTAGCTCCTACAAAATTGGCATAAGAAAATAAATTAGTTTAGTATTATTTTTAAAGCAGAAACAAATGTCAGAAAATAGAAAGGAAAACAAAATGGAAAAACTTACCTGCGGCCTGCCACTGTGCGGCCTGGCAGGCCGGCCCACCCAGCTGGCCATGCCAGTCGTCCTCCACCTCCCACCAGGAGGGCAGGGGCGTGTGGCCGGCGCGCGCGCACCGCCGTGCCGCCATGCCACCTGCCTGCCTGTCCTCCCCCTCGTCGCCAGGATGCCCCGCGCGACGCCATGCTCTGCCCCGCACCCCTCTCACTCTCTCCCGTGCTCATCCCCTTCTCTGCCGCTCGCTCTCTCACCCGCCCGAGCGCCACCATCGCCGCCGCTCGCCGTTGCCGCGCCCTCCGCCACGTCCTCGCCTCTCCGACAAGCTCGGAAGCTCCGCCACGTCTCCGTCTACCTCTTCGTCAAGCCACGCGACGCGGGAAGCCCTGTAGAGCCGTCGTCGCCATCGTCTTCATCTCCGGCCACCGGAGATGACCTTCGCTGCCCCGCCGCCTCCAGTGCATCCCCGTTCAGCTGTTCGCGCGCCGTAGCTCCGTCTGCCACCACGGCCATAGCTCCTCGCCGCCGTCAAAGTCGCCGCCATTGCCCTGGCCACCGCAGCCCACAACCGTGCGCGTCAGCGTGCTCCTGCTGACGCCAGGAGGCCGTACAGGCCCTCCGCAGCTCCTGCCGTGCACCGCAATGCTGCGCGCACACTTGGCCGTGCTCCGGCCGCTACCTCGAGCTCGTTTCCAGCGAGCTCTGGCACCCCCGCGCCCTCTCGCTTGCTCCAACCGACGCGGACAAGGCTCAGCTCCTCGCTCGTGGTCTCCGCCACCCGAATGGTCGCCGGAGGGCGAATCCCGTGCCCATCCGCCGCGTTCGGCCTCGCCGGCGGCTAAACACCGGCGGGTTTGACTAGCTTGACCTTGCCGGTCCGTCAGGTGGGACCCGTTGTCAGGTGATTAGCTTAGTGCTAATCACCACCTAACCTAATCACTCACACTCACTAGTGGGCCCCAGCGCCACTAATCTTGTAATTAGGATAAGTTAAACCCCCATGTTTAACCTATGACACTCACGTGTGGACCCCACACGTCAGGTTTGACTTGGTCAGCGTCGTTGACCTGCTGACACAGGCGTGACGGAATGCTGACGCAGTTATTCTTTTCTGGTTTAAAAATAAATCAGGAAATTCCAGAAAATGTTATAAAGTTCGAAAATTAATAGAAATTCAACCGTAGCTCAGATTGAAATAATTTATATATGAAAATTTATCAGAAAAATGAAATCTATCCATATGTACTAGTTTCATGCATGAAAAACCAACTTATACCTATTGTATAAGTGAAAACACATAAATGGCATTTATAAAGACTTAACTTGGAGTTGCATTTGAATTCTTGGTTCAAATGGACTTCATCCAAATGAATGCTAGCTGCATTAGCTCAAACAACATCACATCTACATGCCATGATCATGCATCATATTGTTGCATATGTTGTGTACTGATTGCCGGCACCGTTCTTCTTGATAGGTCCTACTCCGCAGAGTGTTTGAGTGTACCTGTCTGAAGAGCAGTGCTCTACTGTCGATTCATCAGGCAAGCAGAACCCACTTGTTCATTCCGATACAAACCCACTCTCTCGCTCCTGCTCTCTTTTATTGCATTAGGACAACAACAATTCAACTGCTACTTTATGCTGCGGTAGTTGAACCCATTCCTCTACATGACCTGTCATTGCCATAGTAAATAGTTGAAACCCACTAGCATGTGTAGGAGTTGATTGAGCCATGTTGTGTTCCTACCATGCCATGCCTGCTATTGCTTAAAGTTGTGTCAGGTCTGATTCATTGGGAATGAATTAGAGTGTTATGATATGTGGTGCTGAGAGTTAAGTATGTGAACACGTTTTGGTAAAGGTAGCGGAGAGAGGCCATGTAGGAGTACATGGTGGGTTGTCTCATTGGAACCGTCCCTAAGAACTGAGTTCTGTGTATGCTGTCCAATGACTATCTACGACCACACATTGGGTTCTGGTAACTCAGCCCCTCTCGGCTTATTAATCACCCTGATCTCTATCCAGGAGTCGCAACTAGTTTCTGGTGTTTGTAGGTAGTGTTATTTTTCTACCAAGTGGCACCCGGCAGGGTGGGCTTGGGACAGACTAGGCACAGGTGGCACGGTGTACCAAGTGGCACCCGGATGGTGGGCTTGGGAACCCTGCTCACATCGTTTGGGGCCGTGAGCGAAACCCCTGCCGGGACTCCTTGCGGATGGAACCCGAATAGGCGATAAACCTGGACTAGAGTCTTGCGTGGTTAGTCAGGTCGTGGCCGACACCCTCGCCAGGCTTCCGCTTGAAGGTTTCCGAGATACATGACATGTACATGGCGGTAAGTGGCGAGAGCGTGTGTGAAGAAGTACACTCCTGCAGGGTTATCATGATCTATTCGAATAGCCGGGTCCGCGGTTATGGACTTCTTGGATGCTTACGTGGTACATAGACAACTTGAAGTGGATACTCTAAAATTCTCAAGATAAGTGTGAGTGCTATGAATGGCCTTCTCGTAGGGAAACGGGAATGAATCGATAGTAGTGTATTGATGTGGTGATTAGTGGACTCGTGTGCGCTTTCCAACCTCAACGAACTTACACATAGTCGTAGAACAGGATAGCCACTGAGTCAAAGCTGGCTTGCTGCAACTAAACCCCACATTGCCTTCTTGGTACTAATGCATGTATGACAGGATCTGATGTAAGTCTTGCTGAGTACCTTTGTACTCACGTTTGCTTAATTTATGTTTTGCAGATGAGACATCTGTCTCACTAGTAGTTCCGCTTGGACTTCGACGAGTAACTTGTTACCTTAGCTACGATCTTGTACCCTTGGGAGGGTCTTGTAGATAGTCAGGCTTCTCAGCCTTTTTCATTTGTAGTTGTCTGTACTCAGACATGTTTATGCTTCCTCTTGTTGCTTGTATGCTCTGTTTGTTGGGTCATGAGACCCATGTTTGTAATACTTGGCTCCTCGGAGCCTAATGAATAAATACTTTGAGTCGTAGAGTTTTGTTGTGATGCCATGTTGTATTTACACATATCGAGCATATTGTGTGTATGATTGAAATGCTTGGTATGTGTGGGATACGACAACCTAGTTTTCTATCCTTGGTTGCCTCTCTTATGGGAAAATGTAGTCTAGTGCTTCCACTGAGCCATGGTAGTCTGCTACAGCCCGGTTTACTGGAGTCCTGTCAGCCCAGTTGCTACTGCTCCGGAACACTTAGACTGGCCGGCATGTGTCCTTCTTCGATCCTGTGTTTGTCCCTTCGGGGAAATGTCACGCGGTGTCTTTCGGAGTCCTGTTAGCCTGCTACAGCCCGGATTCCCGGAGTCCTGCTAGCCCAGTTGCTACAGCCCGAATTCACTCGCTGATGACCGACACGTTCGTTGCTGGGTCATGTATGCATGTCCCTGTAAGTTAGTGCCACTTTGGGTGCACGACTAGTCATGTCGGCCCAGGTTCTCTGTCATATGGATGCTAGCGACACTATCATATACGTGAGCCAAAAGGCGCAAACGGTCATGGGCCAGGTAAGCTGGCACCCGTGGGAATACAGTGCGTGAGGCCGCAGTGTGATATGATGTGTTACATGCTAGATCAATGTGACTTAGGATCGGGGTCCTAACAGCTTTTGGTATCAGAGCCTGACTGCCTGTAGGATTACCAAGCCAAACTGGTCAAAGTTGAGTCTAGAAATTCTATAGTTATGTAAGGGAACTGATTGTGGAAGGGAATGTAGGGCTCTTTTACTCCTTATACCTTATATCCTTCTGATCTAGGTCATCCTATCTTTCCTACGGGGTAAGGAACTAGGCTTTCTCTTCCGTCTATCAGGATCACGAGTTACTACTCTGTAGTCTCTTACGATTGGTTGATCAGAGTCATACTTCAGTTTTCCAGTACTTCTGGTGTAGTCTGTTTAGTACTATCACAGAACCTTGAGTGATGATGTTGAGTATGGTACTACCCCATCGTTTGCAGGATGTCTCATTTTGAGCATTTTACTGCCGTTATGCTGCCGGAATTGTCCTAGGAGTTCAAGAGATAGTATTTTCCTTGTACTACATTCTACATCCTGATGTTGATGCTGAATCTATCCTTGTTTCCCTTGGTTGGTTCTTCAGGATGTCGTCAGTTAACCGAAGTTCCGTTGCTCGTAGCCGGAACCACGGAGATGGTAGGGATGAGGATCCTCCCGATTAGTCTTCATTGGCAAAGTTCATGTTAGAGGTTGAGATGAACAAGCGCGAGACTAACCGCTTGCTGGCACGGATTGAGAAGAACACCGCCCATCAGCGTAATGAGTTGGTTTCCATCACTGACTTCATAGGCCTGAACCCACCCACCTTCCATCATGCCATTGAGCCACTCGACGTAGATGACTAGCTCCGTAGCATCACTCACAAGCTGCGTTCCGCGAGCGTAGCTGAAGGTGACAAGGTCACCTATGCTGCATATCACCTGGAAGGACCTGCTAGTCTATGGTGGCAAAGCTATGAGGCTATGCTTCCAGCTGGCCAGATACCTACCTGGAGAGATTTCACTGAGGCTTTCCGCGAGCATCACATTCCTCAAGCCCTCATCGATCACAAGAGAGAAGAGTTTTGTAGTTTCACGCAGGGTAAGATGGTTGTCGATGCTTACAGTAGAGAGTTTGAGAACCTTGTCCGCTATGCTACAGAGGAGGTGTCCACAGACGCCAAGAAGCAGGCCTGGTTCCGGAAGGGTCTGAACCCCAAGTTGCGTCGTGATCTCCACCTGCATCATTGTGACACATTCTAGGCTCTTGTGAACAAGGCCATTAATGCAGAGACAGCTCAGCTCACTTACGAGGAGTCTCGTAAGCATACCCGTGATTTGGGTTCTTCCTCCGGTTCTAGTTCTCAGAAGTGTCGAATTTGGGTTCCGAACTCTGCTCTTCCACCCGGATATTCACCAAGGCCATCTTATGTGGCACCTCACCCAGTTCAGCAGTATGCTCCACTCAGGCCTATTGGTGGACCGCTTGTCAATGCGGGTCCACGTCCTACTTCAGGGACTTGCTTCACATGCGGAGAGCCAGGACACTATGCACGTGACTGCTCTCAGGCCAGTTATGCTCCATCCCAACCCGAGAAGTCTGTTGGCCGTGGTAAGCCATCACACAAGACAATCAGTGTCAAGTCAGCTTCCACTGAACGTGGACGTGTGCATCACGTCTCAGCTAGAAACGCTCATGATGATCCGGATGTCGTTCTTGGTACACTCCTTGTCAACTGCCATCCAGCGTCGGTTCTGTTCGATACTGGAGCATCTCACTCCTTCATTATTGAAAGCTATGCTAACTTGCACAACATTTCATTTTGTGATATGCCCTCTCCACTAGTCATTCAAACTCCTGGATCCAAATGGCAAACTTCTATTGTAAGCCATGGTAATGAAATCCTTGTTAACAGACTTGTATTCCTTGCATCATTTATAGCCCTCAAGTCTATAGATATTAACATCATCTTGGGTATGGACTGGATGAAAGCTCATTATGCCAAGATTGATTGTTACACAAGGTATGTTCAACTTACACACCCATCTAGCAAGATAGTCACTGTCTCCACTATAGTTGCAAAGCATCAGCTCTATTCTCTTAATGCCAGCCCTCTCCCTGACCTTGAAGATATCCGGTAGTCTGTGACTTTCCGGATGTCTTTCCAGAGGAACTGCCAGGCATTCCACCTGACAGAGATGTAGAGTTTGTCATAGATCTTATCCCAGGAACCGCCCCAATTTATAGGAGACCTTACAAGATGGCACCCTTAGAGCTAGCTGAGCTTAAGAAACAGCTTGATGAGTCCTTGCAAAAGGGTTTCATCCATCCTTTTTCTTCTCCTTGACCTTGTCCCGTCCTCTTTGTCAAGAAGAAGGATGGTACGGATCAGATGGTTGGAGATTATCGCCCCGTTAATTTGGTCACGATAAAGAATAAGTATCCGCTCCCCAGGATCAACGACCTGTATGATCAACTCGCTGGATCCTCAGAATTTTCCAAGATGGATTTGAGGTTAGGCTACCACCAAATCAAGATCAGAAACGGGGACATTCCTAAGACTACTTTTGTCACTCGTTATGGCCAGTACCAGTACACCGTCATGTCCTTTGGTCTAACCAATGCTCCAGCTACATTCTCCCGCTTGATGAACTCGATCTTCATGGAGTACTTAGATAAGTTCGTCGTGGTTTACCTCGATGATATTCTTATTTACTCAAAGAACGAGGAAGAGCATGCCGAACATCTTAGACTTGTGTTAGAAAAACTCAGAGAGCACCGCCTTTATGCCAAGTGCGAATTTTGGTTGCCATAAGTGGCCTATCTCGGCCACGTAATCTCTGGTAAGGGCATTGCTATCAATCCCGAGAGAGTTCAGGCCGTTCTTGATTGGACTCCACCTGAAACAGTTAACAAGTTAGGAGTTTCCTTGGTCTAGCTAGTTATTGTCGCCGCTTTGTTGAAAACTTCTCCAAAGTGGCCAAACCTCTCACGGAACTACTCAAGAAAGATAAAAAAATTTTGTGGTCCCCACAGTGTGAGTACAGTTTCAGGAACTGAAAAGACGCCTGACTTCTACTCCCATACTTGTGCCACTGGATTTCACTAAGGACTTTGTTATCTATTGTGATTCCTCACGACAGGGACTAGGTTGCATTCTTATGCAGGATCGTCATGTGATTGCCTATGCATCTCGACAGTTGCATCCACACGAGGAGAATTATCCTAGCATGATCTAGAGCTTGCAGCCGTAGTCTAGGCACTTAAGACATGGCGACATTACCTTCTTGGTAAACATTGCGAGATCTACACCGATCACCAGAGTCTCAAGTATATCTTCACCCAACCAGATTTGAACCTTAGGCAAAGACGTTGGGTGGAGTTGATCTCAGATTACGATTTAGGGATTACCTACACCCCAGGCAAAGCCAATGTCATGGCTGATGCACTAAGTCGTAAGTCCTATTGCAACAATCTCATGTTGCAGCAGGGCCAACCACTTCTCCATGAGGAATTCTGTAGGCTTAACCTTCACATTGCTCCTCACGGATTCCTTTCTACCTTGGTGGCGAAACCTACTCTTGTGGATCAAATCATAGAAGTCCAGAAGCATGATACGGGAATCTCCCGAATCAAGAAAAATATCTCCAAGGGAGTAGCTGGTTGTTTCTCTATGGATGAACGAGGTGTTTTTTACATTGGGAACCGCTTGGTGGTTCCAAGACTCAGCAGATGCAGAAATTGGTCCTTAAGGAGGCTCATGAATCTCCTCTCACGATTCATCCCGGTAGTACTAAGATGTATCAGGACCTACGCCAGAGGTTCTGGTGGACTAGGATGAAGAGAGAAATTGCTCAGTTCATTGCTAACTGCAACGTTTGTCGTGCGTTAAGGCAAAGCATCAAAGGCCTGCTGGCACTCTTCAGCCTTTAGCTATTCCCGAGTGGAAATGGGACAAAGTTGGTATGGACTTCATCACCGGCTTTCCAAGGACCAAGAGAGGGAATGATGCTATCTTCGTAGTCGTTGATCTTCTTTCCAAAGTGCCTCACTTCCTACCTGTTCGAGAGGGTATCCCTGCTAGTCAGCTCGCTGACTTATATATTTCTCGAATAGTGTCACTACATGGTGTTCCACTAGAGATCAGTTTAGACCGTGGTAGTCTTTTCAGTTCTCATTTCTGGGAGAGTTTCCAGACTACCATGGGAACCCATCTTTCTTTCAGTACCGCTTTCCACCCTCAGTCAAGTGGTCAGGTGGAACGGGTCAACCAAATTCTCGAATACATGCTTAGAGCTTGCGTTATCTCATTCGGTATGGATTGGGAGAAGTGTCTTCCTTTCGCCGAGTTTGCTTATAACAATAGCTACCAATCCAGTCCCAAGAAAGCTCCTTTTGAGATTCTCTATGGACGAAGATGTCGAACACCTTTGAACTGGTCAGAAACCAGTGAAAGACAATTCTTTGGACCGGATATGATCCAGGAGGCAGAAGAGCAAGTTCGCGTCATTCGTGAGAATTTGAAAACAGCCCAGTCTCGTCAAAAGAGCCAGTATGACCGTCGTCATAAGGAAGTGGCTTATGAAGTTGGCGACAAGGCGTACCTTCGGGTTACTCCTTTGAAGGGTACCCATCGTTTCGGTATCAAGGGCAAGTTGGCTCCTTATTACATTGGTCCTTTTCGCATTCTTTCTAAACGAGGAGAGGTTGCCTACCAGTTGGAACTACCCCCACATCTTTTCCGAGTTCATGATTTCTTCCACGTCTCTCAACTTAGGCGTTGCTTCTCGGATCCCATCCCCGGAGTGGACAACGAAACGCTTGATCTCGAAGATAACCTCACTTATCGAGAGTACCCGGTTCGCATTCTTGATCAAGCAGAGCATGTTACTCGACGTCACAACATCAAGTTTCTAAGGTTCAGCGGTCTCATCATTCTGAGAGAGAAGCTACTTGGGAGCGAGAAGATCATCTTCGATTGGAGTACCCCACACTTTTTCCGCCGACTCCTGAATCTCGGGACGAGATTCTTTCGAGTTGGGGTGAGTTGTCACATCCCTAGTTCTGGTATGACCTAGGCTAGCCTTCATGTGAGCATCATGTTTAAATTCAATTTAAATTTGAATTGGGGACATGTGAAAGCCTCAGAAACCATTTCTGGAAATAACCCAGATAAAACTTGCTCCAAAAAGGTCCAAGAAAATGTTCATGTTGCTCTCTGAAATATTGGTCAGAGGTAAAATTCAAACAAATACTTTTAGGAGCTCATAAATATTTATTTTGGCATTTGGAATTAATGCATAATTATTTGCATTGGATATATATATATGTTATATATATAATATATGTCCAAAAATTATGCTACTTGTTGAGGAGCTCTGGAATATTACCACTAGCTCCTACAAAATTGGCATAAGAAAATAAATTAGTTTAGTATTATTTTTAAAGCACAAACAAATGTCAGAAAATAGAAAGGAAAACAAAATGGAAAAACTTACCTGCGGCCTGATACTGTGCGGCCCGGCAGGCCGGCCCAGCCAGCTGGCCGTGCCAGTCGTCCTCCACCTCCCGCCAGAAGGCCAGGGGTATGTGGCCGACACGCGCGCATCACCGTGCCGCCACGCCACCTGCCTGCCTGTCCTCCCCCTCGTCGCCTGGATGCCCCGCGTGACGCCACGCGCCGCGCACGCCACCCCGCACCCCTCTCACTCTCTCCCGTGCTCATCCCCTTCTCTGCCACTCGCTCTCTCACCCGCCTGAGCGCCACCGTCGCCGCCGCAAGCTGTTGCCGCGCCCACCGCCACGTCCTCGCCTCTCCGACAAGCTCGGAAGCTCCGCCACGTCTCCGTCTACCTCTCCGTCGAGCCACGCGACGCGGGAAGCCCTGGAGATCCGCCGTCGTCATCGTCTTCATCTCCAGCCACCAGAGATCACCTTCGATGCCCCGCCGCCTCCAGTGCATCCCCGAGCTCGCTGACGACGCCGTCGAGATCACTGTGAGCTTCTGCTCCGTCCCCCTCTCCCCGTTCAGCCGTTCGTGTGCCGTAGCCCCGTTGGCCACCACATCCGTAGATCCTCGCCGCCGTCGCCCTGGCCACCGCAGCCCGCAACCGCGCGCGTCATCGTGTTCCTGGTGACGCCAGGAGGCCATAGAGGCCCTCCGCAGCTCCTGCCGTGCACCGCAACGCTGCGCGCACACTTTGCTGTGCTCCGGCCGCCGCCTCGAGCTCGTTTCCGGCGAGCTTCGGCACCCCCGCACCCTCCCGTTTGCTGCAACCGACGCGGACAAGGCTCAGCTCCTCGCCCGTGGTCTCCGCCGCCCGAATGGTCGCCGGAGGGCGAATCCCGTGCCCCTCCGCCGCGTCCGGCCTCGCCTGCGGCTAAACACCGGCGGGTTTGAATGGTTTGACCTCGCCGGTCCGTTAGGTGGGCCCCGTTGTCAGGTGATTAGCTTAGTGCTAATCACCACCTAACCTAACCCCTGACACTGACCAGTGGGCCCTAGCGCCACTAATTCTGTAACTAGGATAAGTTAAACCCCCCTGTTTAACCTATGACACTGATGTGTGGACCCCACACGTCAGGTTTGACTTGGTCAGCGTCGTTGACCTGCTGATGCAGGCATGACGCAGTGCTGACGCGGTTATTCTTTTCTGGTTTAAAAATAAATCAGGAAATTCTAGAAAATATTATAAACTTCAAAAATTGATAGAAATTCAACTGTAGCTCAAATTGAAATAATTTATATATGAAAATTTATCAGAAAAATTCAATCTATCCATATGTACTAGTTTCATGCATGACAAACCAACTTATACCTACTGTATAAGTGAAAACACATAAATGGCATTTATAAAGACTTAACTTGGAGTTGCATTTGAATTCTTGGTTCAAATGGACTTCATCCAAATGAATGCTAGCTGCATTAGCTCAAACAACATCACATCTACATGCCATGATCATGCATCATATTGTTGCATATGTTGTGTACTGATTGCCGGCACCGTTCTTCTTGATAGGTCCTGCTCCGGAGAGTGTTTGAGAGTACCTGTCTGAAGAGCAGTGCTCTACTATCGATTCATCAGGCAAGCAGAACCCCCTTGTTCATCCGATACAATCCCACTCTCTCGCTCCTGCTCTCCTTTATTGCATTAGGACAACAACGATTCAACTGCTACTTTATGCTGCGGTAGTTGAACCCATTCCTCTGCATGACCTGTCATTGCCACAGTAAATAGTTGAAACCCACTAGCATGTGTAGGAGTTGATTGAGCCATGCTGTGTTCCTACCATGCCATGCCTGCTATTGCTTAGAGTTGTGTCAGGTCTGATTCATTGGGAATGAAATGGAGTGTTACGATATGTGGTGTTGAGAGTTAAGTGTGTGAACACGTTTTGGTAAACGTAGCGGTGAGAGGCCATGTAGGAGTACATGGCGGGTTGTCTCACTGGAACTGTCCCTAAGAACTGAGTTTTGTGTATGTTGTCCAATGACTAGCTACTACCACACATTGGGTTCTGGTAACTCGGCCCCTCCCGGCTTATTAATCACCTTGATCTCTGTCAAGGAGTTGCAACTAGTTTTTGGTGTTTCTAGGTAGTGTTATTTTTCTACCAAGTGGCACCCGACAGGGTGGGCTTGGGACAAACTAGGCATAGGTGGCACGGTGTACCAAGTGGCACCCGGATGGTGGGCTTGGGAACCCTGCTCAAATCATTTGGGGCCGTGAGCGAAACCCTGACCGGATCTCCTTGCGGA
Organism: Triticum aestivum; assembly: GCF_018294505.1. Taxonomy (NCBI): domain Eukaryota; kingdom Viridiplantae; phylum Streptophyta; class Magnoliopsida; order Poales; family Poaceae; genus Triticum; species Triticum aestivum. Next base: position 245,199,291 of record NC_057805.1, read on the forward strand.
TGGAACCCGAATATGCGATAAACCTGGACTAAAGTCTTGCGTGGTTAGTCAGGTCGTGGCCGACACCCTCGCCGGGCTTTCGCTTGAAGGTTGCCGAGATACATGACATGTACATGGCGGTAAGTGGTGAGAGCGTGTGTGAAGAAGTACACCCCTGCAGGGTTATCATGATCTATTCGAATAGTCGGGTCCGCGGTTATGGGATTCTTAGAAGCTTATGTGGTACATAGACAACTTGAAGTGGATACTCTAAAATGCTCAAGATAAGTGTGAGTGCTATGGATGGCCTTCTCGTAGGGAGACGGGAATGAATCCATAGTAGTGTATTGATGTGGTGATTAGTTGACTCGTGTTGCGCTTTCCTACCTCAAAGAACTTACTTGTAGTCGTAGAACAGGATAGCCACTGAGTCAAAGCTGGCTTGCTGCAACTAAACCCCACATTGCCTTCTTGATACTAATGCATGTATGACAGGATCTGATGTAAGTCTTGCTGAGTACCTTTGTACTCATGTTTGCTTAATTTATGTTTTGCAGATGAGACATCTGTCTCACTAGTAGTTCTGCTTGGACTTCAACGAGTAGCTTGTTACCTCAGCTACGATTTTGTACCCCTGGGAGGGTCTTGTAGATAGTCAGGCTTCTCAGACTTTTTCATTTGTAGTTGTCTGTACTCAGACATGTTTATGCATCCGCTTGTTGCTTGTATGCTCTATTTGTTGGGTCATGAGACCCATGTTTGTAATACTTGGCTCCTCGGAGCCTAATGAATAAATACTTTGAGTCGTAGAGTTTTGTTGTGATGCCATGCTGTATTTACACATATCGAGCATATTGTGTGTATGATTGAAATGCTTGGTATGTGTGGGATCCGACAACCTAGTTGTCTATCCTTGGTAGCCTCTCTTATGGGGAAATGTAGTCTAGTGCTTCCACTGAGCCATGCTAGTCTGCTACAGCCCGGTTTACCAGAGTCCTGTCGGCCCAGTAGCTACTGCTCTGGAACACTTAGACTGGCCGGCATGTGTCCTTCTTCGATCCTGTGTCTGTCCCTTCGCGGAAATGTCACGCGGTGTCTTTCGGAGTCCTGTTAGCCTGCTACAGCCCGGATTCCCGGAGTCCTGCTAGCCCAGTTGCTACAGCCCGAATTCACTCGCTGATGACCGACACATTCATTGCTGGGTCATGTATTCCTATCCCTATAAGTTAGTGCCACTTTGGGTTCACGACTAGTCATGTCGGCCCGGGTTCTCTGTCATATGGATGCTAGCGACACTATCATATACGTGAGCCAAAAGGCGCAAACAGTCCCGGGCCAGGTAAGGTGGCACCCATGGGAATACCGTGCGTGAGGCCGCAAAGTGATATGATGTGTTACATGCTAGATCAATGTGACTTAGGATCGGGGTCCTGACAGCTTTTGGTATCAGAGCCTGACTGCCTGTAAGATTACCAACCCAAACTGGTCGAAGTTGAGTCTAGAAATTCTTTAGTTACGTAAGGGAATTGATTGTGGAAGGGAACGTAAGGCTCTTTTACTCCTTATACCTTATGTCCTTCTGATGCTGGGAGTCAGTCTCCCCTCGTGCCGACTGGTCCGAGCTCGCTGCCTTCCTGCTTCTCACTGACAGGTAGGGCCCGCTGCGCGTGGGCCGTACCGACTTCCCATAGTGGGAGCATGGCCTTCTCTTCCATGGGTGATGTCATGGGTTGCGTGGCAACAGTGCGGCGCCGGGCGGGGGATGTCCGCCCAGTACGCCGCACTGTAGCCATGCTCCGCCCTGGATTCGGGGGGCAGGCAGCACTGTAGCCACGCCCCGTCTCGTCATCATAATGTGGGGCAAACTTTGAGGGCGCTTGAGGCCGCCTGCTAGGAGCCGGCCTCTCTAGAGACCGTCTGCTAGGAGCCGGCCCACCTCGGGGCTGCCTTCTGAGCCTTGCCGCCTGCTGGCAGCCGACCGCTTGGACTAGCCGGCCGCAAGAAGGCGGCGCTTTCGTCTTTGATTCTTGAGGGGCGCGGCCGGCCCCGATGTCTTGAAATCCATGGGAGGCTGATGAGGCTACCCGTGGTCATTTACCCCGACAGTAGTCCCCGGCGCTTGTGGGGCGCCGCGGCTGAAAGAGCCGAGGGACCTCGGAGGCTTCCTACTCCGAGTGATCCACTGATCTTGCTTTGTCCGTTTTCTGGAGTGCCGACTGTCAGGAGCCGGACATGACCAGGCAGGCCGCCTGGTGGTTTTTGAAACGTTACGGCGGGAGCCAGGTGGCATGCCAGCCAGGCGCCAGGCTCGCCGCCCGCTGTCCGCATGCCACACGGTGCCAGCCAGCGGGGCCGCTTGCCCGCCCATGCACGCGATGGGACATTGCTGCAGGCTGGGGCCCACCACTACCGGGCCTCGGCACACGCGCGGATCCACTGCGGCCGAGGCGATCGGTTGGGATTCCACAGTGCAGTAATTACACGTCGTTACCGCGCGGTAAATGCGGGGTCATGGGAACGTGGGCACAGTTAATCCCACGATCCCCACGCCCCGTCCCCTCGGCTTCGCAGCCAGGGCTATAAGTAGGGGGGAGGAGGGGAGCAGCACTAGCACGCGCGTCCTCCTCTCCCTTCGCCATCTTCGTCGTCTCCTTCCTTTCTGCCGCCGCCGTACTCCCGCAACTTGCCGAAGTGCTGCTGCGGCCCGTCGTCACCAAGCCCGTCGCTTCACCGCAGTCTTGCGCTCTCGTCACCGCATCGCACCTCCGTCGAGCTCAAGTTTCCATGGCGAGTGAGCGGGCCAGTGACTGGGACAGTTCGAACGTCCTTGAGGACCATATCACCTTCCTCCGCAACACGCGGCGGCTGCCCGGCGAGGGCTACGTCCGGGCGCGCATTCCGCCCGCGAAGGAGATTTCGCCGGCGCCGGAGGAAGGTGAGCGCGTCATCTTTCGGTCGCACTTCCTCCAGGGCTTCGGCCTGCCGGTGAGCGGCTTCCTCTGCTCTTTCCTTTTGTTTTACCACCTTCAGCCGCACCACCTCACACCGAACAGAGTGGTGCTGCTGTCGGCCTTCGTCATGCTCTGCGAAGGCTACCTTGGCGTTCTCCCCACCCTCGAGCTCTGGGGAGAATTCTTCTACACCAAACTCGGCGTCTCCACCAAGAACGAGGCGGCTCAGTGCGGCGCCTTCATCGCGGTGCGGAACCCGGGTGCTGGGAACCGCTTCCCGTCCATCAGCTTGACGCGGTCTGTCAAGATCTGGCAAAAATCGTATTTCTACGTCAAGAATGTCAACCCGGCGATCGACTTCGTCAACCTGCCGGCTTACGAAGCCGGCTCGACGGCTGAGCCCCGCACCAACTGGGCCTTGAAGCTAAGGACGCTATCGGCCGCCTCCGCCGCCGCCGTCACCCGGCTCAAGGTGATGACGGATTCGGAGGGCCTCAAAGCCTCCGATTTGCTGACCGCCTTCATGGAGCGTTGGGTTCTCCCTCTTCAAGGCTGGCCTCATCTGATCAGCTGGATGAGCGGGCATCGAGACCCGTGTTGGATGAGCACCAGGGAGATGCCGGCCACGGAGGTGGCCCGCCTGGTGAACAAGATCGCGAACTGCAATCTCTCGGAATTGGAGTGGCAGTTCGGCAAGCGGCCGTATTCCCGCGCACACCCGCCGCCTGCAGTAAGCTCTCAACTCTCTTTCCTTTCTTGCCTGCCGGGCTCTACTTCGCCATTTGATCAATTGGTCATGATGCAGCTCCTCACGACCCAGCCGGCAGCCGACACCCTAGAGCAGGGCCAGGAGTACCTGCCCGATCGAGCCGTGAGTGAAGCGGACGACCCCGACTTGGGGGCGGCCGCCTTGGAGGAAGACAACGCCACCGGAGGTGGTGACGGAGCAGGTGGCTCTGGAGGAGGCGGTAGTCCTGAGGACTGGCCAGACGATGACAAAGAGCATCACGCGCAGCGGCGACTGTCGGTTGCCAACAGGGTGGGGGCGAGCTCCTCAGCAGCGTCGACTAGGCCAGGCGGCGCACCAAAGCGCCGAGCCGGCTCGCAGCTGCAAGGCGGCCGCCCGAAGAAACCCAAGGGCTCGGCCACAGCGACCAGGCGGGAGGAGGCCCGCGAAGGCAGCCCGGTTCCAGAGGGCCCCGAAGCAGCCGCTGATGGTGTCCGCGTAAGAGCTTGTCTTTTCTTGTGTTTTCCTTTGTCTTTTTTACAAACTCCTTCTGAGTTCGTCTTGTCACGCTTGAACAGAGCCCCGCTCTCCCTTGAGCGGTCGGCCTCCGCCTCCATCATCGGGGGGATGGAGGGCTCCACCAACACACGCCGCATAGACCCGCTCGCCGACCTCCGAGAGGCGATGGAGAAGAACGCGCTGGAGGTGCGCGAGGAGCAGGAGGAGGCGGAGCGGCAGAGGGAGGGGGCCAAGGCAGCGCAGGAGGAGGCGGATGCGGCGGCCAAGGCCCAAGCCGACGCCGCGGCCAGGGCCCAAGCGGACACCGCGACTAAGCCACGGGCGGACACGGCTGCCAAGGCGCAAGTGGAGGGAGTCGCACGTGGCGAGGCTCCACAGCTTATCGTCCCCCTGCGCTCCGCGCCGCCCGCATCAGAGATATAACGCCCACGATGCGGCTATATCTCTCACGTGTCGAGGCACGACTTAGAGGCATAACCGCATTGTAGGTTTTGTCGCAAGAAGGGTCATCTTCACACAATCCCATGTAATGAACAAGAATGGGATAAAGAGTTGGCTTACAATCGCCACTTCACACAAAACATAAAATAAATTCATACATCATTGAAGATACACAAATAGACCGACTACGGTCAAATCCAGATAAAAAAAAGATAACCCCAAATGCTAGATCCTCGATCGTCCCAACTGGGCTCTACTACTGATCATCAGGAAACGAAACATAGTAACAACCAAGGTCCTTGTCGAACTCCCACTTGAGTTCGGTAGCATCACTTGCACTGGTATCCTCGGCACCTGCAACTGTTTTGGTAGAATCTGTGAGTCACGGGGACTCAGCAATCTCACACCCACCAGATCAAGACTATTTAAGCTTAAGGGAAGGAAAGGGTAGTGAGGTGGAGCTGCAGCAAGCACTAGCATGTATGGTGGCTAACATACGCAAATAAGAGCGAGAAGAGGAGCAACGGAATGGTCGTCAACTAGTAATGATCAAGAAGTGATCCTGAACTCCTACTTACGTCAAACATAACCCAAAACCGTGTTCACTTCCCGGACTCCGCCGAAAAGAGACCATCACGGTTACACACGCGGTTGATGCATTTTAATTAAGTCAAGTGTCAAGTTCTCTACAACCGGATATTAACAAATTCCCATCTGCCACATAACCGCCGGCACGGCTTTCGAAAGATAATACCCTGCAGGGGTGTCCCAACTTAGCCCATTATAAGCTCTCACGGTCAACGAAGGATATTCCTTCTCCCGGGAAGACCCGATCAGTCTCGGAATCCCGGTTTACAAGACATTTCGACAATGGTAAAACAAGACCAGCAAAGCCGCCCGATGTGCCGACAAATCCCGATAGGAACTGCACATATCTCGTTCTCAGGGCAACACCGGATGAGACATCCTACGAGTAAAACCAGCCCTCAAGTTTCCCCAAGGTGGCCTCGCAGTCTGCTCGGTTCGGACCAGCACTCAGAGGAGCACTAGCCCGGGGGGGTTTAAATAAAGATGACCCTTGAGTCTGCAGAACCCAAGGGAAAAAGGGGATAGGTGGTAGCAAATGGTAAAACCAAGGTTGGGCCTTGCTGGAGGAGTTTTATTCAAAGCGAACTGTCAAGGGGGTCCCATAAATCACCCAACCGCGTAAGGAACGCCAAATCAAGGAACATAACACCGGTATGAAGGAAACTAGGGCGGCAAGAGTGGAACAAAACACCAGGCATAAGGCCGAGCCTTCCACCCTTTACCAAGTATATAGATGCATTAATTTAATAAGAGATATTGTGATATCCCAACATATCCATGTTCCAACATGGAACAAACTTCAACTTCACCTGCAACTAGCAACGCTATAAGAGGGGCTGAGCAAAAGCGGTAACATAGCCAAACAACGGTTTGCTAGGAAAAGTGGGTTAGAGGCTTGACATGGCAATATGGGAGGCATGATATAGCAAGTGGTAGGTAGCGCGGCATAGCAATAGAGCGAACAACTAGCAAGCAAAGATAGAAGTGATTTCGAGGGTATGGTCATCTTGCCTAAAATCCCGCTAGGAAGAAGAACGAGCCCATGAAGAAGACAAACGGATGTAGTCGAACGAATCCTCACAACTCCGGAACGAAACCGAAGCTAACGAGAGAAACAACCCGGAAAGAAACAAACAACATAGTAAACAACCATCACATAAACATGTCATGATGCACAATCAAGTATGATGCATGTCCGGTTTAATGAGGCATGGCATGGCAAAGTGCAACAAACAATACTACAAATTAAGTGGAGTTCGATATGCAACGAGTTGCATATTGACGAAACACCACATCAATTATTTAGTTCTCTCTCGTTTATGTACCCAACAATATTAAATGTTATTAAACATGGCAAGGGGTGAAGCATATGAAAACTACCTATCTAGGCAAGTTTAAATGAGGCCGGAACAACAAACAACAATGCCGGAAAATCCCCATATGCATATTTTGGATTTGGTACTGTTCTACCCTATACACAATTTTAATGTTGTTAAACAGCAAAGTAAAGTGTACCAAGTTAAACTAGGCTTTTTCTACCCCATTTACATATAAAGTTTATTAAATTCTGAGTTTCGGTTAATTAGTTATGAAATAAATCATTTTAACATGGAATTTATGCAAATAAATGCAAACAACATTTTTAGGCATTTTTAACATGGATAAAAGTGGCATATTATGATACTAGACAGAATTCTAAGCATTTTCCATATATGAAGTATTTACATATGATGCACGGTTGTGGAGTATATATATGCATGACCATGGAGGGTTTTTCTGTAAAACAGTAAAACATGAGATAATAGACAAATTCGTCCAGAGCAGGAAAAAAACATTACAGGCCGAATCTGCAGGCTGGCCCAACAGGAGGGAAAACAAAGGAGGGGCGCTGGGGCGCTCACCAGGGACCAAGGCCCAGGTCGGTGAAGCGGCAGGCCAGCGGGAAGCTGGACTTGGCGCGGCACTGGGCCTCGCAGGCAGATCGAAGCGAGGCAGGGCGTGGTCAATGCGCGGTCGAGCGCTGCTCGACCTGAAGCAGAGGGGATGCAGGGGAAGTAGGGCGGTGATGGTGCTGACGGCGACGGGATCCGGACGAAGAGGGCCATGGCGCGACGCGGGCGCTGGAACCGGTCAACGCAGGGGGGCGGCAACGCTCGCTCGCTCGAACCGGATGAAGCAGATGCGATGGCGAGGGACTTGGTTTGGGGACGGCGGATCCAGGCAGCGGAGTGCCCGGCAAGAACTTGGCGACGGCGGTTCCTTGCTGCAGAAACTACAGAGAGAGAGAGAGAGCTGTGAGAGGGACCATCAGGTAAGGGAGAGAAACAGGGAAGGAGAAGAGCGGGACGAGGCCGGTCCTGGTCGTGGTCGCCGGAGGGCGTGGCTTGCGGGGTCGGCGAGGTCAGCAGGGAGGCCTCGGGCGCGAGGATGGATCGAGGAGCTCGGCTCCTGGGCGAGGGGAGGTTGTAGAGGAAGGGCGCAGTCCTGCTGTAGGTCGCCGACGGTTCGACGGGGATGGCCAGAGGTGTGAGCTGCGCGAGGTCGGGGGCAGAGGAGGAAGGGGCACAGGCAACTTGGATTGATGGAAGGTCAGCGGCGCAAGGATGTCCTGGAGTTGGACGCGGTCGAGGGAGCTGGCTACTCGGTGCTTCGCAGTGGAGGGCGCGGCTGTGGTTGGCTCGATTGAATGGAGGAGGAGATGGATGGTTCGGTGGTGGCTAGATTTGGATCGGGGAGGATCCGATGTAGATGGTGGCGGCGCTAGGGTAGGATCCCTAGAAATTAGGTGGTTTGTCTAGGTTAGGTTAGGGGGTCTGTATATAGCAAGTGAATTTTGGATAGGGGTATTTGGTCCCTCCGATCTTAATCGGATGGCCTAAAAAAATAGGGTAGGAGAGTCCAACGAGAAACCGATGATGATTTAGGGATGTTAGGGGATGATCCAGGCCCATCGGTAACAACAACCAGGGTCGGGTTCGGGACAATTTTCGGACGCGCGCGAGGAGGGGTTTTGTGCATTGTGCAGAGAGGCTCAAACGGTCAGACAACAAAAGAACGGTTGGTCTCGAAAGGGACAAAGAAGGCAACAGGGAGAAGAGGGAACTACGAACGGATGCAAGCTTTATGAAAACATGCAGATGCAATGCTCATGATGACATGATGAAATGCAACAAACAAATAAAACACACGACGGTCACGCAAAACATGGCAGGCGTCTGGAGCGTCGGTCTCGGGGCGTTACAACACTCCACCACTACAAGAGGATCTCGTCCCGAGATCTAAGGACGGCACCGGAGAAAAGCGGAAGAGGAAGAGAAGAGGTAAAGCTAAGTTGCTTCTTGACAAACGAGTGAAACCACGAACCTTGAGAGGTTGAACGAACGAAAAGAGAGAATACAAGGGAGATGAACGAGATTGAAAACACTCCGTTATCAAAGAGGAACAAGGAACATTGCGAGAACCTTTGTAGGTTGAAGAATATGAAACATGAGCTTAATGGATCAAAAGGAATATGAAAGCACACCGGTAGAAAAGAGAAACAAGGAACACCATGTGAACCTTGGAGCTTGCAACACTATGAATGACGAGTAAAATGGACAAGAAGGAATTGAAACCACTCCGGTTAAAATTAGATAGAGAAGGAATAAGATTGATATAATTTTGGCAGCACTCCGACTAAAGAAGAAGGAAAACTTGATAAGATGAAAAGAACTTGAAGAGATGACACAACACTCCGGTTAAATGGATTAGTAAGAAAAGAACACGATCCTCACAATTCGAGATGATGAGTGAAGAGAGCAACATCACCATGCCTCCGGAAGAAAACATAGATGGTAGATCATTGGAATAACAGAATGGAGAAGAAAATGCCAACTTCTACCACAAATGAACTTGGAAAGCAACCCTCCAAGAAGGTTAGAACGGAGTTGTTGGAAAAAGCAACAACGAAACGAATAAGCTTGTAGTGGGCTTATAGAAAACTTCTCAAGATAGAGGCAAAATTCTGCCACTACGGAAACAGTTGATTGGATTGAGATCAACAAGGAGAAGAAAACTTCTTCACCAAGATGAGAAGGAGAAAATTTGATCATTGATAAACACCACAAATAGCTAGATTCCTTAGGGAAGGCTATTGGTGAAATATAACCCAATACAACTCCAACAAAAAGATTGATTGGTTGAAAACATCTCTTGAACGAAGATAAAATGATGGATTTAAATATGTCACTCTTGAAAACCTTGTGAATCATGAACCCGAAGGGAAATTATCCAGAATGACATAGCACCACCTCAAAAGATAAGGTAGAAAGAATTGCACTTCGGAATGCGAGATGAAGAATGCTTGAACTCCTCAAGACACACATGTGTTGAGCACCATGTTTATTTTGGAGTATAGCTTGATGGATCATAACTTCGAGAGAAATCTTGAAGAACAATTGAAGAATGAAAAGAATCCTTGACGAACCACCATGTAGAGCCTCCATGAAGAACTCCGGTAAAAAAAAGGATGATAGAAAGAAAGAGAAGTTGACAACACAAGGTGAAGCCTTGTGATGATTTAGATGTTGCTTCGCGACGAGATAATGCGAAAAAACTTGGAACTTTGGAAAAGAAAAGATGAATCATCCGGAATCGAGAATGTGATATGATGAACAACTCTGGAAAGAAGGAACTAGATCACTTGGATGAAAAATAATAAGAATTACGTTATGCGTATCCTTCACCAATTTAAATTGATGACAAGCAACAGATTTGGCATACTACTTATTTTTGTAGAAAGGATTAAGATAGATATTGCGCAAACTTGGGAAGGTCTTCATCGAACCACCGGTAGGATTGAAACAACGAATAAATTTATATGATAACCAAGGAAGAGAACTCTTGAACGAACCACCGTAAGAATTGAAAACAATTGAACAAAAGAGGACGAAACACCGTAAGAATTAAAGAACGCGCGATGATACTTGAGGGAATTTAGATACAAGAGAATGAAGAGATCATGAACTGATTAGAGGATATTTGAACGATGCACCGGGAAGATTTAGGGAACAAGAGCTGGAAGCTGAGAATGAATAATTCTGAGATGATGGGCTCCGGAGAATCAAACTGAAAAGACTCCTGAATTGCTCCTGATGGGTGAAAAAAATTCTCGCAATCGAAAACAATTATGATAGGATGGCATCAAGCTAGAACCATGAATCTTCAAGAGAACGGACCAAGATTCAAGAGAAATTCTTCTTCGTTCTTCAAATGTTGAGAATGATGACGAGAAACACCACCATGAGTTGGTGAGGCACTCCATAATGAAAAATTAGAAAAGTTGAACCAACGATGAAAATAATTTGAAAGCGATCTTGGAGAAGGAATATGGCTGATGATAATTCATTCTAATGTCAAACTTCGAAAAGAATTTGGGAATAGCTCCGGGAAAATTAGAAGAGTCAGGTAAGATCCTGGAAAAAGACCTGTGGGTTAGGGCCCACTCAAAAGAAAACACCGTTGAACGATTTAAAAGAGAGACTGCGCTGGTAGAATTAAATGGCTCAAAAGAGATAACAACCTCGAGATAGCTTGAACGGGTTAGGAATGAAAACACGAATCTCCTAAGATATCTTCAGCACTCCAGAACATGAATAGCAAGAGGTGGATGATTAAGAGATGCACCGACATGAGAAAGCATTTGAAACGAGGAAAAGAATACGATCAACACTGAAAGCTTGACTTGAGTCCACCGGAGAAGAAAAGAACGAAGAATAATAGACTTGAAGCTTCCTTAGCATCTTCATGAGAATCACCAGGTAAGAACATTGATGGAAAATAATGGAGAAACTTCGCATCCATAAGATGGATACATGATTAAGAAATCTGAGTCCTTGAAGAAAGAGGGTGGGAGGGCGGGAAAACGAAGGCAACTTGGGGCAGATGGAATAAACACCGTTGAGAAAACTTAGAGGTGATCTTGCGAATGTTGAAATGATTGGATCCACTTGAAGAGAAGCACGTCGGTTGGAAGAGAATTAACATGGCAACCTCGATGATCAAGAAGGCTTAGTATCCACATAGAAATATGAGAACACCACTTGGAAAAGGTATGGAATCAACACTTGACATTGAAGCAACTCGAATACCACAACTTAAAACAAAAGAAAGGATTGGCTTGCAAAGTAAGCCGGAAACAAACATATGATAGATCCCATATCGTCTCATGTGTGTGTTGGAAAGATATCCTACGAGATACTTGAATTCCCACTTATAAACTCCCGAAACTTTCTGGTTATGCAATCTGGTGTTGGGGATACAGGGGACGCAATATATCTCACCCAAACTAACAATACCCAGATCCAGCTGTATCCATCCGTCAACACATAATCAAGAAACCTTCGGAAATCGTGTACCTCAACCTTCGAAAAGCATCCGTTATACGAGTTATGGCAATACTCCCGAACTCCCGCCCCAGTACTGGGTGGCGTCGAGGTGATCTCACCAACAACTGCATAAAAGAGATTTCCGATGTCGGCGAAACTCAGGTATTCCAGAACTGCAACGATAAAATTGTGACGACAACACCTCGGAGCTCAACTCCCCGGGACACTGCCACAACCCCTAAATGTCAGGAGGCACCAAGAACAATGTTCTCGTCACAAAACCATCGGAACGATTCCAAGATACCCGCGTGATCCTAAAAATTTTTAGTGAAATTTGAGGAGAGAAGAGTCAAAACTTCTACGTCAGGAGGCCTCACCAGAGCGACGAAGGGACTGAGGAGTAAAAAGAATCCTACTCTCCGATATATATAATCCTAAGACTCAAAACATTTTTGTTCTAGACTCAACAACGCCAGCGATTCGATCAAGCAGGGGGCTCCTAAGTCGGGGATGGCTCTGATTACCAACTTGTAACACCCACGATGCGGCTATATCTCCCACGTGTCGAGGCACGACTTAGAGGCATAACCGCATTGTGGTTTTGTCGCAAGAAGGGTCATCTTCACACAATCCCATGTAATGAACAAGAATGGGATAAAGAGTTGGCTTACAATCGCCACTTCACACAATACATAAATAAATTCATACATCAATCAAGATACACACATAGACCGACTACGGTCAAAGCCAGAAAAAAGAAGATAACCCCAAATGCTAGATCCCTGATCGTCCCAACTGGGCTCCACTACTGATCATCAGGAAACGAAACATAGTAACGACCAAGGTCCTCGTCGAACTCCCACTTGAGCTCGGTTGCATCACTTGCACTGGTATCCTCAGCACCTGCAACTGTTTTGGAAGTATCTGTGAGTCACGAGGACTCAGCAATCTCACACCCGCGAGATCAAGACTATTTAAGCTTAAGGGAAGGAAAGGGTAGTGAGGTGGAGCTGCAGCAAGCACTAAGCATATATGGTGGCTAACATACGCAAATAAGAGCGAGAAGAGGAGCAACGGAACGGTCGTCAACTAGTAATGATCAAGAAGTGATCCTGAACTCCTACTTACGTCAAACATAACCCAAAAGCCGTGTTCACTTCCCGGACTCCGCCGAAAAGAGACCATCACGGTTACACACACGGTTGATGCATTTTAATTAAGTCAAGTGTCAAGTTCTCTACAACCGGATATTAACAAATTCCCATCTGCCACATAACCGTGGGCACGGCTCTCGAAAGTTATACCCTGCAGGGGTGTCCCAACTTAGCCCATTATAAGCTCTCACGGTCAACGAAGGATATTCCTTCTCCCGGGAAGACCCGATTAGTCTTGGAATCCCGGTTTACAAGACATTTCGACAATGGTAAAACAAGACCAGCAAAGCCGCCCGATGTGCCGACAAATCCCGATAGGAGCAGCACATATCTCGTTCTCAGGGCAACACCGGATGAGACTAGCTACGAGTAAAACCAGCCCTCAAGTTTCCCCAAGGTGGCCCCGCAGGTAGCTCAGTTCGACCAACACTCGAAGGAGCACTGGCCCGGGGGTGTAAATAAAGATGACCCTTGAGTCTGCAGAACCCAAGGGAAAAAGGCTTAGGTAGGCAAATGGTAAAACCAAGGTTGGGCCTTGCTGGAGGAGTTTTATTCAAAGCGAACTGTCAAGGGGGTCCCATAAATCACCCAACCGCGTAAGGAACGCAAAATCAAGGAACATAACACCGGTATGACGGAAACTAGGGCGGCAAGAGTGGAACAAAACACCAGGCATAAGGCCGAGCCTTCCACCCTTTACCAAGTATATAGATGCATTAATTAAATAAGAGATATTGTGATATCCCAACATATCCATGTTCCAACATGGAACAAACTTCATCTTCACCTGCAACTAGCAACGCTATAAGAGGGGCTGAGCAAAAGCGGTAACATAGCCAAACAACGGTTTGCTGGGAAAGGTGGGTTAGAGGCTTGACATGGCAATATGGGAGGCATGATATAGCAAGTGGTAGGTACCGCGGCATAGCAATAGAGCGAACAACTAGCAAGCAAAGATAGAAGTGATTTCGAGGGTATGGTCATCTTGCCTAAAATCCCGCTAGGAAGAAGAACGAGTCCATGAAGAAGACAAACGGATGTAGTCGAACGAATCCTCACAACTCCGGAACGAAACCGAAGCTAACGAGAGAAACAACCCAGAAAGAAACAAACAACATAGTAAACAACCATCACATAAACATGGCATGATGCACAATCAATTATGATGCATGTCCGATTTAATGAGGCATGGCATGGCAAAGTGCAACAAACAATACTACAAATTAAGTGGAGCTCGATATGCAACGAGTTGCATATTGACGAAACACCACATCAATTAATTAGTTCTCTCTCGTTTATGTACCCAACAATATTAAATGTTATTAAACATGGCAAGGGGTGAAGCGTATGAAAACTACCTATCTAGGCAAGTTTAAATGAGGCCGGAACAACAAACAACAATGCCGGAAAACCCCATATGCATATTTTGGATTTGGTACTGTTCTGCCCTATACATAATTTTAATGTTGTTAAACAGCAAAGTAAAGTGTACCAAGTTAAACTAGGATTTTTTTCTACCCCATTTACATATAAATTTTATTAAATTCCGAGTTACGGTTAATTAGTTATGAAATAAATCATTTTAACATGGCATTTATGCAAATAAATGCAAACAACATTTTTAGGCATTTTTAACATGGATAAAAGTGGCATATTATGAGACTAGACAGAATTCTAAGCATTTTCCATATATGAAGTATTTACATATGATGCACGGTTGTGGAGTATATATATGCATGACCATGGAGGGTTTTTCTGTAAAACAGTAAAATATGAGATAATAGACAAATTCGTCCAGAGCAGGAAAAAACATGGCAGGCTGAATCTGCAGGCTGGCCCAACAGGAGGGAAAACAAAGGAGGGGCGCTGGGGCGCTCACCATGGACCAAGGCCCAGGTCGGTGAAGCAGCAGGCCAGCGGGAAGCTGGACTTGGCGCGGCGCTGGGCCTCGCAGGCAGATCGAAGCGAGGCAGGGCGTGGTCAACGCGCGGTCGAGCGCTGTGTAGCGCTGCTCGACCTGAAGCAGAGGGGATGCAGGGGAAGCAGGGCGGTGATGGTGCTGACGGCGACGGGATCCGGGCGAAGAGGGCCATGGCGCGACGCGGGCGCTGGAACGGGTCAACGCAGGGGGGCGGCAACGCTCGCTCGCTCGCTCGAATCGGATGAAGCAGATGCGATGGTGAGGGACTTGGCGCGGGGACGGCGGATCTAGGCAGCGGAGTGACCAGCAAGAACTCGGCGACGGCGGTTCCTTGCTGCAGAAACTACAGAGAGAGAGAGTTGTGAGAGGGACCATCAGGTAAGGGAGAGAGACAGGGAAGGAGAGGAGCGGGACGAGGCCGGTCCTGGTCGTGGTCGCTGGAGGGCGCGCCTTGCGGGTTCGGCGAAGTCGGCAGGGAGGCCTCGGGCGCGAGGATGGATCGAGGAGCTCGGCTCCTGGACAAGGGGAGGTTGGAGAGGAAGGGCGCGGTCCTGCTGGAGGTCGCCGACGGTTCGACAGGGATGGCCAGAGGTGTGAGCTGCGCGAGGTCGGGGCAGAGGAGGAAGCGGCACAGGCAGCTTGGATCGATGGAAGGTCAGCGGCGCGAGGATGTCCTGGAGTTGGACGCGGTCGAGGGAGCTGGCTGCTCGGGGCTTTGGAGTGGAGGCCGCGGTTGTGGTTGGCTCGATTGAATGGAGGAGGAGATGGATGGTTCGGTGGTGGCTGGATTTGGATCGGGGAGGATCCCGATGTAGATGGTGGCGGCGCTAGGGTAGGATCCCTAGAAATTAGGTGGTTTGTCAAGGTTAGGTTAGGGGGTCTATATATAGAAAGTGAATTTTGGATAGGGGTATTTCGTCCCTCTGATCTTAATCGGATGGCCTGAAAAAAATAGGGTAGGAGAGTCCAATGAGAAACCGATGATGATTTAGGGATGTTAGGGGATGATCCGGACCCATCGGTAACAACAACCCGGGTCGGGTTCGGGACAATTTTCGGATGCGCGCGAGGAGGGGTTTTGTGCATTGTGCAGAGAGCCTCAAACGGTCGGACAACAAAAGAACGGTTGGTCTCGAAAGGGACAACGAAGGCAACAGGGAGAAGCGGGAACTACGAACGGATGCAAGCTTTATGAAAACATGCAGATGCAATGCTCATGATGACATGATGAAATGCAACAAACAAATGAAACACATGACGGTCACGCAAAATATGGTAGGCATCTGGAGCTTCGGTCTCGGGGCGTTACAAGAGACCCCGGCACCAACGGGAGGAGCCGACAATGGGCAGCCGGTCATGGAGAGGGAAGGGGGCGACGCCACCACCTTGAGGACGGACGTTCCTCAGCAGGCGCCAACTTTCGAGGTCCGGGACAGTCGGCCTGTCGTGCCGCCAACGCTTCAAGTCGGCGGCGAGATGTTTGTGGGGGCGACCCCCGTTGTCCGCACTCCGATGCTCCGGCGTGTGGCGAAGGCGACTTTGGCACCGCGGCCTCAGGAGATCGGAGCCTCAAGCTCGTCAGCTCCAGAGGTGGAGGCCACCAGTGCTGCCCCACGAGAGTGGACGTCTTGGGGCGGGACGAGTGTCCTGAACAAGGCTGCGCATGAAGTCCAGTCTCTGCTTCAGGCCCAAGGCACCGCCCACCAGAACTACATGAAGACGTTCTTGACGACGCGCACCGTCGTTCGGGTATGTTCCTTGACCGCTTGTTCTTGATTCTTGTAGTTTTCTTAAATTCTTCTGTGAGGGCGCGCTAGCGCACCCACTGGGTGTAGCCCCCGAGTTCCGGGCTGACTGCTGAGCAGGCGGCTCGGAACTTAAAAGTAAGTTCCGAGCGCTAACCCTTTCTTTCCTTCTGTTGTTTTTGTTGCAGGATTATCACAACATCCGTGCGGCCACCTTCAATTCCCAGGTCCAGGAGCTGGCCAAGCGGACCACTAACTTGGCCGACAGCCGGAGTAAGCAGTCCGCTCTTTGTTCTCGCGGGGGCGCGCCAGCGCACCCGCGGGGTGTAGCCCCCGAGATTCAGGCCGACTGCTGAGCAGTCGGGTCGGATCTTCCGGCGACCCTTTTTCTTTTTTCTTCCATTGAATTGCTTCAACCCTTAGTCTCCCGGGGGCGCGTCAGCGCACCCGCGGGGTGTAGCCCCTGAGATTCGGGCCGACTGCTGAGCAGTCATGTGAAGCCCCCGATTTGACCGTACACTAATCATGCTCGCAAATGTGTACGATCAAGATCAGGGACTCACAGGAAGATATCACAACACAACTCTAAAACATAAATAAGTCATACAAGCATCATAATACAAGCCAGGGGCCTCGAGGGCTCGAATACAAGTGCTCGATCATAGACGAGTCAGCGGAAGCAACAATATCTGAGTACAGACATAAGTTAAACAAGTTTGCCTTAAGAAGGCTAGCACAAACTGGGATACAGATCGAACGAGGCGCATGCCTCCTGCCTGGGATCCTCCTAACTACTCCTGGTCGTCGTCAGCGGGCTGCACGTGGTAGTAGGCACCACCAGTGTCGTAGGTGTCGTCGTCGACGGTGGCGTCTGGCTCCTGGACTCCAGCATCTGGTTGCGACAACCAGATAGAAAGGAAAGGGGGAAAAGAGGGAGAGAAGCAACCGTGAGTACTCATCCAAAGTACTCGCAAGCAAGGAGCTACACTACATATGCATGGGTATATGTGTAAAGGGTAATATCAGTGGACTGAACTGCAGAATGCCAGAATAAAAGGGGGATAGCTAGTCCTGTCGAAGACTACGCTTCTGGCCATCTCCATCTTGCAGCATGTAGAAGAGAGTAGATTGAAGTCCTCCAAGTAGCATCGCATAGCATAATCCTACCCGGCGATGCCCTCCTCGTCGCCTTGTTAGAGAGCGATCACTGGGTTGTATCTGGCACTTGGAAGGGTGTATTTTATTCAGTATCCGGTTCTAGTTGTCATAAGGTCAAGGTACAACTCCGGGTCGTCCTTTTACCGAGGGACACGGCTATTCGAATAGATAAACTTCCCTGCAGGGGTGCACCACATAACCCAACACGCTCGATCCCATTTGGCCGGACACACTTTTCTGGGTCATGCCCGGCCTCGGAAGATCAACACGTCGCAGCCCAACCTAAGCACAACAGAGAGGTCAGCACGCCGGTCTAACCCTATGCGCGCAGGGGTCTGGGACCATCGCCCATTGCACACCTGCACGTTGCGAGGGCGGCCGGAAGCAGACCTAGCCTAGTGGCGTTCCAGTCCAATCCGGCGCGCGCCGCTCCGTCGCTGACGTCAAAAAGAGCTTCGGCTGATACCACGACGTCGAGTGCCCATAACTGTTCCAGCGTAGCTGGTTAGTGCGTATAGACCAAATGGCCAGACTCAGATCAAACAGAACTCGTTAAGCGTGTTATGTCGAAGTAACCGCGGACGCCGTCCAGGGCCATGCCCACCTCTCACCTAGGCAGTCTCAACATGCCCTGTCGCTCCGCCACAAAGATCCACTTGCGGGTACTCCTACGAGCCGACCCGACTTTAGTCATCACATGTGTCATGTATATAGTATATAAGTATATACCCGTGATCACCGCCCAGGTGATCACGGCTCGATAGTATAGCACAGCAGACGGACAAGAATGTAGGGCCACTGATGGAAAACTAGCATCCTATACTAAGCATGTAGGATTGCAGGTAAAGGTAACAACAGTAGTAGCAAGGATAGGCTATGCATCAGGATAGGATATCGGAAAGCAGTAACATGCTACACTACTCTAATGCAAGCAGTATAGAGAAGAATAGGCGATATCTGGTGATCAAGGAGGGGGCTTGCCTAGTTGCTCTGGCAAGTAGGAGGGGTCGTCAACTCCGTAGTCGAACTGGGCAGCAGCAGTGTCGGTCTCGTAGTCTACCGGAGAGAAGAGGGGGGAAGAAACAGTAAATACAATGCAAACATAAGCATGACGATGCGTGACATGACAATGAGCGGTGCTAGGTGTGTCCTAACGCGACAGTAGGTGGTACCGGCGAAGGGGGGGAACATCCGGGAAAGTATTCCCGCTGTTTCGCGTTTTCGGACAGACGGACCGGAGGGGGAAAGTTGCGAGTTCGATAGGTTAGGGATGTGTGGTGGACGAACGGGCTGCGTATCCGGATTCGTCTCGTCGTTCTGAGCAACTTTCATGTACAAAGTATTTCCATCCGAGTTACGGATTAAAAGATATGATTTTCAAAAGAATTTATTAATTTCTGGAATTTAATTAATTATTTAATTTAATTCGAAATTTGGATTTATGACATCAGCATGATGTCATGCTGACGTCAGCAGTCAACGTTGACCGTTGACCTGGTCAACCTGACAGGTGGGTCCCACCTGTCAGGGGCTGTTAGCTAATTAACTACTGTTTAATTAAATTAACTAACTAATTAGATTAATTTAAACAGGATTAATTAACTTAATTAATTTAGTTAATTAATTAATTAATTTTAATTTTATTATTTGTTTTATTTTTAATTTATTTATTTATTAATTTTTATTAATTAATTTGTTATTATTATTATTATTATTATTTATTTTTAATCATTTTTCTTTTTTCTTTTCGTCTGTGGGCGCGGGGCCCACCTGTCTGTGGCCCAAGGGGGTTCGGGCCCAGGGGCAATGGCTCGTGGGCGAGGCCCCACCTGGCAGTGGCCCAGGGGGCCAAAGCGGGGGCGCGGGTGGCCGGTGCGGGCGTGGGCGCCGTGTGCGGCGGGCGACGGGCGTGGTGCGGGCGGACCCGGCGACGAGCGCCGCGGGCGGAGGAAGTGGCCGAGCGGCGACCAGCACACGGGGCGGCACGGCGTGGCCATGGCCGGAGCGGGGCGAGGCCGCGGTGGTGCGCGCTCAGCCGCCGGAGGTGGCGCAGAGGGGCGAGGCCACCGTGGCGACGGGGCGCTGCAGCCCGACTGTCCCTGGCGTCGGCGGGGGCGGAGGAAGGCGTCGGCCAGGGCAAGGGACAAGGCGAACGGAGGGGGCCGTGGGGGCGCGGTGGTGGAGCGGCGAGCGCGCGCGGAGCGCGGCGACCGCGGCGAGCAGGGGAGGGGACGAGTACGGGGCGAGGGAGAGAGAGGATGGGCGCGGCTCACTGTGGCCGTAGGGAGTGGCAGCGGGGCTCGAGGTGGGGGACGGGGACGACGGCGACGTGGGAGCAGGCCGGTGGGGAGGTCCGGCGAGGAGAGCTCCGGCGTGGGAGGACGATGACGAGCGATGAAGGAGAGGGGGAGCGGTGAGTGACGGCGTCGGGGGCGGCTCCGGGGCGACGTGGCAGCGGCGGACGGCGCCGGCGACGTGGTGGTGGTCGGCGACGGCGTGAGGGCGTCCGGGGCGGCGTTGGCGAGCGGGGCGACGGGTGGAGCCCGATCCGATCTGGATCGGGGGAGGGAGGGGGAGAGTGGGGGTGTCGGTGGAGTGGGTGGGGGTGAGGGAGTGATAAGGAGTGGGGGTCGGTGGGCCGGCCGGCTGGGCCTGGGGTTGGCCCAGTTGGGCCAGGGTCCAGTGGGGGGCGCTCCTTTTCCTTTTTTTTGTTTTCTCTTTTGTATTTCTTTCTTTTATTTATTTTCTTTACTGTTTTATTTCAATTTAAATTATTTAGGCATTTTATAAAAATGTGTTTACTACACCATATTTACTTATGCAAAATATGGCATCTCCCGAACATTTTGTTTTAAATTTTGAAAAACTTTTATTGTTGACACTAATTGAATTTAAATTATGAAACGGTTTTGGATCATCGCACGGTTAACAACAGTAACCGAGGTGACGTGGCATCATTAGCGGGGAATTACTGTAGCTCGATTACCCGGGCGTTACAAAACTCCTCCACTACAAGAAATCTCGTCCCGAGATTTATGATGTAGAAGGAAACAGTGCGGGGTATTCATCACGCAGGCGATCCTCGCGTTCCCAAGTGGCCTCATCTTCAGAATGGTGCGACCACTGGACTTTGAGAAACTTGATCGCCTTCTGACGTGTGCGGCGTTCAGCTTGGTCGAGAATGCGGACCGGATGCTCCTTATAGGAGAGGTCCTACTGCAATTCGAGCACTTCATGATCCACTGCTCGGATTGGGTCCTTGAAGCAACGGCGGAGCTATGACACATGGAACACATCGTGAACCTGAGAAAGGTTCGGCGGAAGCTCCAGTTGGTATGCCACTTTTCCACGCCTTTCGAGAATAGTGAATGGGCCAATATAGCGAGGAGCTAGTTTGCCCTTGATTCCAAAGCGGTGAGCACCCTTCATTGGTGTGACTCGAAGATAAGCCTTTTCGCCAGGTTGATAGACCATGTCTTTATGATGACGGTCATACTGACTCTTCTGACGTGACTGAGCAGTCTTGAGATTCTCACGAATAATGCGGACTTGTTCTTCGGCATGTTGGATAATATCCGGACCGAAGAGTGGACGTTCCCCAGTTTCTGACCAGTTCAGAGGGGTTCGGCACTTTCGTCCATATAACACTTCGAAGGGGGCCATCTTCAGACTAGCTTGATAGCTATTATTATAAGAGAACTCAGCATACGGGAGAGATTCCTCCCATTTCTTGCCGAAGGAAATAACACAAGCTCGAAGCATGTCTTCGAGAACTTGGTTGACGCGTTCAACTTGCCCTTGCGACTGAGGATGAAATGCAGTACTGAATGACAGATGAGTTCCCATAGCTTCTTGGAAACTTGCCCAGAATCTTGAAGTGAATAAGCTGCCACGGTCTGAGCTGATAACCAATGGAATACCGTGGAGTGAAACAATCCTGGACATATAGAGCGTTGCCAGCTGACTAGCAGTGATCGTTTCTTTGACCGCCAGGAAATGTGCAACTTTGGAAAGCCGGTCAATGACGACAAGAATAGCATCATTACCTTTCTGTGATTTGGGAAATCCAGTGACGAAGTCCATCTCAACATGGTCCCATTTCCATTCAGGAATAGAGATAGGTTGCAGAGTTCCAGCAGGCCTTTGATGTTCTGCTTTGATACGACGGCAAACGTCACACTCAGCAACATAACGAGCAATGTCTTGCTTCATATTAGACCACCAGAATCTCTGACGGATGTCTTGGTACATCTTTGTACTACCAGGGTGGATACATAGAGGCGTATCATGAGCTTCTTTCATAACTTCCTGTGTCATATCCAGGTTTTTCTCTGCACATGGCACCACTAGGCGGCCCTTGAAGTATAAGGTGCCATCTTCAGCAATAGTGAAGAATGAGGGCTTTCCTTCTGCGAGGTAGCGCTTAATCTTGTGGGCTTCAGAGTCATACTTCTGTAGCCTTTTGATGCTGTCCACGAGATCTGGTTTAGCAACTAGGGTATTGAGGGAACCCTGGGTAACAACGTGGAGGTTCACCTTGCCAAACTCCTTAGGAGGGGGAGCGAGTGCACCCGGAGGAACAATATGGAGGTTCAGCTTCCTGAATTCTTCAACAAGCGAGGGCTGAACTTTGTGAACCTGGAGGTGGTTGCAGTAAGACTTGCGGCTCAAGGCATCAGCCATTACATTAGCCTTGCCTGGCGTATAGGAAATACCCAAGTCAAAGTCTGCAACAAGCTCCATCCATCTCTGCTGACGGAGGTTCAGGTCTGGCTGAGTAAACAGATACTTCAGACTTTGGTGGTCAGTGAAGATCTCGCAACGATTACCGAGAAGGTAATGTCGCCACTGCTTCAGCGCATGAATGACAGCAGCAAGTTCGAGGTCGTGAACTGGGTAGTTCTCTTCGTGAGGGCGCAATTGCCGAGAGGCATAAGCAATCACTTTGCGGTCTTGCATTAGGACACAGCCTAATCCTTGACGGGAAGCGTCGCAGTAAATGACGAAGTCCTTCTTAGTATCAGGTGGAGCTAGAACTGGGGCAGAAGTCAACTTGTCTTTGAGTGCCTGGAAACTTTCCTGACATTTGTCTGTCCATTGGAACTTGACGCCCTTATGCAACAGGTTAGTCAGAGGCCTGGCGATCTTGGAGAAGTTCTCGACGAATCGACGGCAATAGCTGGCGAGACCGAGAAAACTTCTGACTTGCTTAACGTTCTTGGGAGGAGTCCAATCAAGGATAGCCTGGACTCGTTCAGGGTTGACGGCAATACCATCCTTAGAGATGACATGCCCAAGATAGGTTACTTCGGGTAGCCAGAATTCACATTTGGAGAACTTGGCATATAGTTGATGCTCTCGTAGCTTTTCCAGCACAAGTCGAAGATGTTCAGCATGTTCTTCTTCGTTCTTGGAAAATACCAGGATATCATCCAGATAAACCACGACGAACTTGTCGAGGTAATCCATGAATATATAGTTCATCAGACGAGAGAAGGTGGCTGGAGCATTGGTTAAACCGAAAGACATGACGGTGTACTCGTATGAACCATAGCGAGTCACGAAGGCGGTCTTTGGGATATCCTCTTCGCGAACACGGATCTGGTGGTAACCCAACCTCAAGTCGAGCTTAGAGAACACTGACGAACCCGCCAGTTGATCATACAGATCATTGATCCGAGGAAGAGGGTATTTATTCTGAATGGTAGCTTGGTTTATAGGACGGTAGTCTTGAACTAATCGGTTTGTCCCATCCTTCTTCTTGACAAAGAGAGAAGGTGCTCCCCAAGGAGAGCAACTTGGGCGAATGAATCCTTTGCGAAGAGAATTGTCGATTTCCTCCTTAAGCTCAAGGAGTTCATGCGGCGGCATCTTGTAGGGTCGCTTGGCTATAGGAGTGGTGCCTGGTTTCAAGTCGATGATGAATTCGACAGCTCTAGCAGGGGGAATCCCTGGAAGTTCTTCAGGAAAGACGTCGAGGAATTCACGCACGCCGGGAATGTTTTCAATGCCCTCGAGTGGTGCAGCGTTCAATGCATTCAATGCATAGAGCCTTGCCTCGGCATTTTGCACCAGATGAGCTTGGTAAGTAACTATTTCATCTGAAGGGTGTAGCAGATGGACGGTCTTAGTGGTGCAAACGATTGAAGCAGTATGCGCTTTTAACCAATTCATTCCCAGAATGAGATCAATGCTACAGGACTTCAGTACGATGGGAGAGACAAGAAATTCCAGTCCTTCGATTTCAACGGGGACGTCGTTGCAAATCATGGAGGTTCGACATTGGCCCGCAGGGGTGTGTACTAATAGTGAAGCATTCATGTCTTCGCTTCTAATGCCATGCATGAATGCAAAATCTTCTGACATGAATGAATGTGATGCACCTGTATCAAATAAAACGGATGCTGGTACTGAATTTACGAGGAGTGTACCCATCACAGTAGCAGGCTGGTCTTGAGCTTCGTTCAGATCAACGTGGTTGGCATGAACACGACCATAAGACTTAGCATTGTTGTTGCGGGGCTGGTTGTTACCACGGCCAGTTGCTGGAAGGGCCAGTTGATTCTGGTTCTGGTTGCATTCTCTAGCACGGTGTCCTGGTTGACCACACCTGAAGCACAAGCCATTATTGGGAGTGGGAACAGGGGCTTGGGATGGTGGAGCTGGAAGTCTTGACTGCCTAGATGGTGGTGGAGGCAGACGAGGTGCAGCATAGGTCTGCCTTGGGGCAGATGCATTTGGACGGTACATGCTGTTCGGGATCCATATCTTACGCTTCTGTGAGGGCGGGCCCGAAGATGAGCCCGTGTCACGGTTGCGCCTGTGAGAGCTCTGGTATTCCTGCAGACCAGTTTCGACATTGATGGCCTTGTTCACCAAGGTGGCGAAATCAGCAAAGTCATGCACTAGAAGTGCGAGCTTGATGTCAGCTTGAAGGCCATCACGGAACTTCTCCTGTCTGCGTGCATCAGTTGCAATGTCCTCTTCAGCATAGCGAGACAAGTCCAGAAACTCCCGCTGATAAGCTTCAACAGTTTTGTTGCCTTGGGTGAGGTTGCGGAACTCACGCTTCTTCCGGTCCATGACTCCCTGAGGAATGAAGCGGGCACGGAAAGCAGCTTGGAAGTCTGGCCAGGTGATGATTGTTCCAGCTGGCAGAGTACGCCTGTGGCTGTCCCACCATTGAGCTGCGGGTCCCTTCAGAAAGAAGGAAGCAAAGTTGACATAGCTGGCAGGGGCTACATCGGCAGACTCCATCTCATAGGTGATGTCACGGAGCCAGTCATCAGCATCCAGAGGCTGAGTTGAGCTGCGGTACACAGTTGGATTGAGGCGCATGAAATCCTGCAGAGTTACTGGGGTTGGTTGCTGGTCCATATTGGGGCGAGGAAACTGAGCCATCATATTTTCCATGAATTGGCGGTTCAGTTCAAACTGTTGGATCATACCAGCCATGTACTCAGGTGGTGGTGGGGCATTGCCACCACTACCACGACCACCTGGTCTAACCATCCTGCTAATATATAACAGGGGTAGTTCAGCATTGAGAAATTTGCAAAGACAAGAATCATTCATGATGAAACATGCATAATGAAAGGAGCACGATAGCTACTACATAGTAGTCGGCATAACTTACAAAAGGGGTCATGCATAGAGTTCAGTACACAGAGTTCAGTACATAGACTAAAACAACATAGGCGGCACACAGGCTCGCGGCGAATGCATCTAATACTAATAAGCAAGACTACATCAGTCCCAGGAGGAACTGTGGAGGTAATCGTAGCCCGACAGCTGGTAGTGAGGCAACGGATAGTCCTCCACGCCAGCAGACTGGGGGCCGGGGATACTCAGGTGTAGAGCCCGACGCTCAGGTGGCAGAAGAGGACCAAGTGCGGGAGAGTAGCCTCCCACCTCTGGCCAACCGACACCGTGGGGCATCACGGTCCTGGCTGGGTAGATCGCAGTACGCGGTAGCTGTCCAGATCGGACAAAGGGGTGCAGCAGCGTCAGAGCACGGTAAAGGTGCTGACGGGTGGTGTACATCTCGTGGCGAAGAGCTCGGTTAGCTCGATCCAGCCCATAAGCATGCAGAACTAGGTTCTGATGGTAGAAGGGCTCTCGGGTGACAGTGGAGTAGGCAGCAGTATAGTATCCCTCCGCACCAACATCAGATGCGATAGCAATGTGCCTGAAAGGGGAGGTGTCCAACTCCCGATACTCTCCACGAAGACGTGTCAGAGCAGCATAGGCAGCATCGTGGACAGCCATATCGATGGTCACACCAACACCATGAGCGGTGTGCAGCACAGTAGTGGAGTCATACTCCCGCGAGTAGAGGTGGACGATGGCACGGTACTGCTCCTGGTTAAAGTCCTGGTACTCCTCGTAGACGGTGTACTCAGGGTGCCAGCGATAACCCAGATAGGTCATCATCTCAGCTAGCACAGCCGGTGATCCCGAGGCACCAATGGCCGTCGTGTGGCGCACGACCTGCCTCGTGGGTTCCATCTGAAAGCAAAGACGTTTCAAAGGAGTCAAATGACAGTGTGTGAATTGTTCAAAATACTATTCTAAGAAACAACTATGGCTTATCCAACTTTGGGGTGAATGCGGTCACGGGATCCTAGTGTTAGAGTTAGTAAATTCGTTTAACCCGAGTAGAAGAGAGTTCAGAGTCCCAGAGTAAAGGTCGAGGAGTAAAAGATCCTAGTACCACCCAATGGCGACGTGGGCCCGTAAGACACACAGCCATGTTAGTAAAAGTTTTGTAATGTCTAGACTCGACTTCGGCCAAGGAGTGTGGAAAGGGGGATTCCTACAGGCAGTCGGCTCTGATACCAACT
Source organism: Triticum aestivum (assembly GCF_018294505.1). Taxonomy (NCBI): domain Eukaryota; kingdom Viridiplantae; phylum Streptophyta; class Magnoliopsida; order Poales; family Poaceae; genus Triticum; species Triticum aestivum. Next base: position 245,225,682 of record NC_057805.1, read on the forward strand.
TGTGACGCCCCCGATTTGACCGTACACTAATCATGCACGCAAATGTGTACGATCAAGATCAGGGACTCACGGGAAGATATCACAACACAACTCTAAAACATAAATAAGTCATACAAGCATCATAATACAAGCCAGGGGCCTCGAGGGCTCGAATACAAGTGCTCGATCACAGACGAGTCAGCGGAAGCAACAATATCTGAGTACAGACATAAGTTAAACAAGTTTGCCTTAAGAAGGCTAGCACAAACTGGGATACAGATCGAACGAGGCGCAGGCCTCCTGCCTGGGATCCTCCTAACTACTCCTGGTCGTCGTCAGCGGGCTGCACGTAGTAGTAGGCACCTCCAGTGTCGTAGGTGTCGTCGTCGACGGTGGCGTCTGGCTCCTGGACTCCAGCATCTGGTTGCGACAACCAGATAGAAAGGAAAGGGGGAAAAGAGGGAGAGAAGCAACCGTGAGTACTCATCCAAAGTACTCGCAAGCAAGGAGCTACACTACATATGCATGGGTATATGTGTAAAGGGGCATATCAGTGGACTGAACTGCAGAATGCCAGAATAAGAGGGGGATAGCTAGTCCTGTCGAAGACTACGCTTCTGGCCATCTCCATCTTGCAGCATGTAGAAGAGAGTAGATTGAAGTCCTCCAAGTAGCATCGCATAGCATAATCCTACCCGGCGATCCCCTCCTCGTCGCCCTGTTAGAGAGCGATTACCGGGTTGTATCTGGCACTTGGAAGGGTGTATTTTATTCAGTATCCGGTTCTAGTTGTCATAAGGTCAAGGTACAACTCCGGGTCATCCTTTTACCAAGGGACACGGCTATTCGAATAGATAAGCTTCCCTGCAGGGGTGCACCACATAACCCAACACGCTCGATCCCATTTGGCCGGACACACTTTTCTGGGTCATGCCCGGCCTCGGAAGATCAACACGTCGCAGCCCCACCTAAGCACAACAGAGAGGTCAGCACGCCGGTCGCCCATTGCACACCTGCACGTTGCGAGGGCGGCCGGAAGCAGACCTAGCCTAGTGGCGTTCCAGTCCAATCCGGCGCGCGCCGCTCCGTCGCTGACGTCAAAAAGAGCTTCGGCTGATACCACGACGTCGAGTGCCCATAACTGTTCCTGCGTAGCTGGTTAGTGCGTATAGACCAAATGGCCAGACTCAGATCAAATACCAAGAACTCGTTAAGCATGTTATGTCGAAGTAACCGCGGACGCCGTCCAGGGCCATGCCCACCTCTCACCTAGGCGGTCTCAACATGCCCTGTCGCTCCGCCACAAAGATCCACTTGCGGGTACTCCTACGAGCCGACCCGACTTTAGTCATCACATGTGTCATGTATATAGTATATAAGTATATACACGTGATCACCGCCCAGGTGATCACGGCCCGATAGTATAGCACAGCAGATGGACAAGAATGTAGGGCCACTGATGGAAAACTAGCATCCTATACTAAGCATGTAGGATTGCAGGTAAAGGTAACAACAGTAGTAGCAAGGATAGGCTATGCATCGGGATAGGATATCGAAAAGCAGTAACATGCTACACTACTCTAATGCAAGCAGTATAGAGAAGAATAGGCGATATCTGGTGATCAAGGGGGGGGGCTTGCCTGGTTGCTCTGGCAAGTAGGAGGGGTCGTCAACTCCGTAGTCGAACTGGGCAGCAGCAGTGTCGGTCTCGTAGTCTACCGGAGAGAAGAGGGGGGAAGAAACAGTAAATACAATGCAAACATAAGCATGACGATGCGTGACATGACAATGAGCGGTGCTAGGTGTGTCCTAACGCGACAGTAGGTGGTACCGGCGAAGGGGGGGACATCCGGGAAAGTATTCTCGCTGTTTCGCGTTTTCGGACAGACGGACCGGAGGGGGAATGTTGCGAGTTCGATAGGTTAGGGATGTGTGGTTGACGAACGAACTGCGTATCTGGATTCGTCTCGTCGTTCTGAGCAACTTTCATGTACAAAGTATTTCCATCCGAGTTACGGATTAAAAGATATGATTTTTAAAAGAATTTATTAATTTATGGAATTTAATTAATTATTTAATTTAATTCGAAATTTGGATTTATGACATCAGCATGATGTCATGTTGACGTCAGCAGTCAACGTTGACCGTTGACCTGGTCAACCTGACAGGTGGGTCCCACCTGTCAGGGCTGTTAGCTAATTAACTACTGTTTAATTAAATAAACTAACTAATTAGATTAATTTAAACAGGATTAATTAACTTAATTAATTTAGTTAATTAATTAATTAAATTTGATTTTATTGTTTGTTTTATTTATATTTATATTTTTATTTTCTTTATTTATTTATTTATTAATTTTTATTAATCAATTTATTATTTTTATTATTATTATTATTATTATTATTATTATTTATTTTTAATCTTTTTTCTCTTTTTTCTTTTCGTTCTGTGGGCGCGGGGGCCCACCTGTCTGTGGCCCAAGGGGGTTCGGGCCCAGGGGCAGTGGCTCGTGGGGCGAGGCCCCACCTGGAAGTGGCCCAGGGGGCCAAAGCGGGGGCGCGGGTGGCCGGTGCAGGCGTGGGCGCCCGTGTGCGGCGTGGGCGACGGGCGTGGTGCGGGCGGACCCGGCGACAAGAGACGCGGACGGAGGAAGTGGCCGAGCGGCGACCAGCACGCGGGGCGGCACGGCGTGGCCATGGCCGGAGCGGGGTGAGGCCGCGGTGGTGCGCGGTCAGCCGCCGGAGGTGGCGCAGAGGGGCGACGCCACCGTGGCGACGGGGCGCTGCAGCCCGACTGGTCCCTGGCGTCGGCGGGGGCGGAGGAAGGCGTCAGCCAGGGCAAGGGACAGGGCGAACGGAGGAGGGGCCGTGGGGGCGCGGTGGTGGAGGCGGTGAGCCCGGCGACGAGCGCGGCCGAGCGCGCGCGGGGCGCGGCGACCGCGGCGAGCAGGGGAGGGGACGAGTACGGGGCGAGGCAGAGAGAGGAGGGGCGCGGCTCACTGTGGCCGTAGGGGAGTGGCAGCGGGGCTCGAGGTGGGGGACGGGGACGACGGCGACGTGGGAGCAGGCCGGCGGGGAGGTCCGGCGAAGAAGAGCTCCGGCGTGGAGGAGGACGATGACGAGCGATGAAGGAGAGGCGGGGGAGCGGTGAGTGACGGCGTCGGGGGCGGCTCTGGGGCGACGTGGCAGCGGCGGGACGGCGCCGACGACGTGGTGGTGGTCGGCGACGGCGTCAGGGCGTCCGGGGCGGCGTCGGAACGAGCGGGGCGACGGGGTGGAGCCCGATCCGATCTGGATCGGGGGAGGGAGGGGGAGAGTGGGGGGTGTCGGTGGAGTGGGTGGGGCTGAGGGAGTGGATAAGGGAGTGGGGGCGTTGGTGGGCCGGCCGGCTGGGCCTGGGGGTTGGGCCAGGGTCCAGTGGGGGGCTCCTTTTCCCTTTTTTTTGTTTGTTTTCTATTTTGTATTTTCTTTCTTTTATTTATTTTCTTTACTGTTTTATTTGAATTTAAATTATTTAGGCATTTTATAAAAATGTGTTTACTACACCATATTTACTTATGCAAAATATGGCATCTCCCAAACATTTTGTTTTAAATTTTGAAAAACTTTTATTGTTGATACTAATTGAATTTAAATTATGAAACGGTTTTGGATCATCGCACGGTTAACAACAGTAACCGAGGTGACGTGGCATGATTAGCGGGGAATTACTGTAGCTCGATTACCCGGGCGTTACAAGTCAAGTCAGATCTTCCGGCAACTACTTCTTTCTTTATTGATTTGCTGATTTCCTGTTCTTTCTTGTCTTCTGCAGGAGCCAACGCCACCTTATTGAAGCAACTGGGTGAGGCTCAAACCGCGATGCATGCTAAGGAGGAGGAGCGCTACAAGATGGAGCAAGAGCGCGACTGTCGGATTTCGGGTTCCGGCAAATCCCTTAAGGTTCAAACACTGGGTGTGCACGAAGATCTCCCACTCACCAATCACTCCCTTACACGCTTCACGGTCTCTAGGCTAAGCACGATGAACTCTCGACACACGAGACACAGGATTTATACTGGTTCAGGCCACCGTTGTGGTGTAATACCCTACTCCAGTGTGGTGGTGGTGAATTGCCTCTTGGGCTGGGGATGAACAGTATAAGGGGAAGAACAGCCTCCTGAGGTGAGGTGTCCTAATTCTTGGTGGGTGTGAGGATCGCTCGAGATGAGTTCTGGTAGGTGAGGATCCGATGCCCTCTCCTATGGTGGCTAACCCTATTTATAGAGGCCCTGGTCCTCTTCCCAAATATTGAGCGGGAAGGGAGCCAACAACGGCCAATTTGAAAGGGGACAACTAGTATAGCTTATCCTGACAAAAGTAGTCTTCGCCTGCCAAAGGCTCTGGTGGTGACGCCGTCTTGGGCTCCACGGTGACCTCCGTCTTGCCGTCCTGCTGGTCTTGTCTCGTTGCACCAATATGGAAACCTTTGCTTGACGCCTCGGTACTCCTCGCCTGCGCTTGCCTCCTTAGCACCAAAGAGGAAGCAAGGACACTGTGCGCGTTGGCGCCTGCCTGGTCTCAATCGTCATGGATCACGTCATGAGAACCTCGCGAGGTTTGCCTTGCCTTGATCTCTCCGCCCCTCGCGAGCCAGCCTAGTGAGGCCGCTCCCGAGGATGTCTTGTGTCGTCCGCCTCGCGAGGCTTGGCCCCTCGCGAGGGTCTTGAGTGCTTGTTGGTGAAGATGGGCCGTACGTGCCCGCATGTGGAGCCACGCCATGGGCCGCAGGCAGGCAAGTCTGGGGACCCCCATTCCCAGAATATCGACAGTAGCCCCCGGGCCCAAGGCGCGCTTGGACTTGGCTTCGAGGCGAAGCCAAAGGGCAAGTGCGGAGCACCGCGGGCCCCAACAGCCTGCGGCCTTGGCCGACGCGTGGCGTTTGATTGGATGTGGGCGTCTCTGCTTCCCCACGCTGCCTTGATACCCGCCTGCTAGGCGGCCACCACGGTCTACACGGTTTCCTTCCCATCGTTGCGGCGCACTCCCCCAATTCTTCCGCTTCTTCGAAGCTCAGCCCCTTCCCCAATCCGATATGAGCTCAGTCCTCCCATCGCCATGGCGCCGGATCAAACGGAGAAAGGCAAGGAGCCCCTGTCCTTCGCCGAGCCACGTCTGGCCATTGAGCCCGCCGTTGGCAGGTCGCTGGTGCTCAACCAAGAAGCCATGGACAAGGTGCGCCCCATGCTCGCCTCCAGCTTCAATGAGTAGGGAAGAACGGTGGCCTGGCCTGCATCTCGAGCTCGTGTCGATAGGACGGACACCGAGGTCCCATTCTTCGTCGATGCCCTCTGGGCTGGCCTGGTTCCTCCTTTTTCCGCCTTCTTCAGCGCAGTGCTTGCCCATTATCAGATCCACATGCTGCACCTTGACCCCCAATCCGTGACCCTTCTTGCCGTCTTCGCCTCTGTTTGCGAGGACATGGTGGGCATTGCTCCTTCCGTGGCTCTTCTCCGCCACTTCTTCTCGTTGCACCTGATTGATCCCCGGCAGAGCTCGGGGTGCCCGGGCTTCCAGGTCCTGGCGGCGACGGCCGGCGCGTGGATTGACTTTGAGGTTCTGCCATCCATGAGCGAGTTTCGGACACGGTGGGTATATGTTGATGTCGGAGTGTTTAGCCCCCTGCTCTCTTCTCCGTCGGCGCCTGCCATTCCCAACTCCACTTGGTGCCACCAAAGGCTCGCCGATCCGCGCCTTGTCCCCGTCTGGCTCAGGCTGAAGGGGCTGAAAGACCTTGGCGTTACTGCGCCTATGGTGGTGAAGGAGTACGTTCGGCGCCGGGTTGCTCCGCTTCAGCGCCATTCCCGGCCAATGTGGGCCTTGCTCAGCAGCAAGGACCGCATGAGACTTCAGGAGTCCGGGCTCCCCATGGAGGCGCGACGAACAGTGCTCGAGGTCCTGACGGGTGTCCCGTTGCCAAATGACATGCCGGGAAAGAGTTGCCTACTGTACCGCTGCTCGAACAAGGTGGAATTTGTGGAGCGCATGCCCTCCTTCGATGAGTGGGGGCTGCGTCTGGTCGGTCTGGTGGGGCCCCGTGAGAACCCTGTCGACGTGGTTCCCCGCCTTGCTGCTGGCGTTGAGCTCGCCCCAAGTGTGGATGCAGGGGGGCGAGCTCCGCTGGGGGCCGATGGCGCGGGCGCCGAGGTGCTGATGCCGCCTAGGGCTCCCAAGGTGTCGTCTTCGGGAACTCGTGGTTCCTGCCCTAGGGCTGCAGTTGAGGAGGCGATGCAGCCCGCGACTACCGAGCCAAGGCCCCTGAGGCCTCGGCAGGTCGCTGCGAGGCGGAGCCCGATAGCCCCCCTCAGTTCAGCACTCCTGAGGTGGTCCCTTCGAGTGCTTCTCCAGTTGCGCCTTGTGTCGGCCGCCATGTTCAGCGCTTCGGCCGGCTTTGTGTGGACTTCGAGGAGCTCCGCAAGAGGAAGGGGTCCCCAAGCTGCGGCAGCGGCACCTTCGGGCCTTTAAAACGGAGAAAGTACATCGCCGTTGACGAGTAAGTACCTTATCTTTGTGGTTCTTCGAGAGTTGCTTCCCTTCCTGACGATGGCTCTTCAGGATCCCTACCGCCAAGGCCACGGAATCTCCTGAGAAGCAACCTCCTCTCGCTTTGCTTCCTTCGCAATATTCAAGCACTGCAAGTCCGCACGCTGCCCCCAACGCGGGATCAGTCCGGGAAGCCAGCCCGCGAGCTTGGCGCCTTGAACTCATGCCTTCGCCATCTCCTCTTGGCGGCCTTGCTTGGGATGCAACCAGTGTGCCAAGGGCCCCTCCCCTGATCGTGGACGGCGGCTGGTGGGCTTTGATCCTGGGGTCCTCTTCAGGCGGCAGGTCTCCATCTGCACGGACCTCTCGTGAGGCCTGGCCGGCAACCGGGCGGGTGCCAGCCCCCAGCCCCCTGCTGAGAGGGGGTGAGCCGCTTCGGGCCCCCTCTACGGCCCCCGCGGCGGAGGACGGAGTCAGCAGCATGCTCAAGTCGGCGCAAGAAAGGAGTGTCGTCCGCCACGAGCTCTTCCAGGAGGCGATGGGCGCGATGAACCGGCTTGGTGAAGAGCTCGTGAATGTGGATGTGTGCCTCATGGCCGAGGGTCTTCGGTTGGCGGAGGAGCGGCATAAGCTGAAGGTGGCTATCAACCTCGGGCGCCACCAGCACGAGCTTGATAATGCGAAGGCCGAGGCTTCCCTCGCAGCCTCGCGAGAGGCCTGCTCCCGAGCTCAGGAAGAGGCCCGGGAAGCCGACCGCCGTCGCGAGGCCGCGGAGAAGCGCACGTGGGAGCTCCAAGCCTAGAGCGCCTCCTTGGAGCAGCAAGTGGTGGCGCACAGAGCCGCCCTCGCGTCGTTGAGGGGGACGCCATGCCCAAGAGGAAGAGATTCGGAAGCGCGAGGAGGCGTTGGCGCTTGAAGCCGTGGAGCGTAGTCTTGAGCTCGAGCGACTGGAGACGAGGGAGCGTCAGGTTACTCAAGCGGAAGACGCCGCTGGCGCGCGCGAGGCCAGAACCCAGGACGAGGTCGACCGCCGGGTGGCCGAGGCTCACACGGATCTTGAGGGCGGGTATGACCTGAAGTTGGAGTTCGTAGCGGCCGAGGCTGCGGGCAGGACTGCTGGCCTCAAGTCCAGGCTGACTGAGGTGGAACGGCGCGAAGAGGCCACCGCCGCCACCCTGGCCTCGGCGCAGGCTGAGCTGGCCTCTGCCCGCGCCGAGTTGCTTCCTCTCCAGCAGCGGGTCGCCAACACCGAGTCCATCGCGCGGCAGAACAGGGAGGAAGTGCTTCAACGGCGAATGCTGGACAGCGTGCACGCCCCCATGCTCGAGGGCCTCAGGAATAGGGCCAACGCAGCGTTCGGCCACATCTGCGATGAGAATGCTCCTCATCCCCATGCGAACGACTATGCCAGTCACCTCCGCTTCTTCACCAATGTGGTGACGCGCCTGGAGAGTCGCTCCGAGAAAGCTCGCCTGCTTGTGGAAGAGAGGAGCCATGGCCTGCTAGGGCGCGCATTCTCCCGTGTCTTCAGCCATCTCCAGAACACCTATCAGGACATTGACTTTGACGCCGCCATTGCTCCAGTTCCGGAGGCCATCCGGGCGACCTGGCGCGGTCGGTGGAGGACAACGTGGACGCGCTGGTCAGGGCCTTTACTTCCGATGACGATGCGGTGGCGGTCGCGGCGGACGAAGGCGACGTGGTCGACGATGGTGATGGCGGCGCTGGCAAAGGCGACGGTGATGCCAGCGATGGTGGCAGCGATGCCAGCGACGCGCCTGAGGACGTCCCGGGGGACGCGGCGAGCGACATGTACAATTGATCCCGTGTCTCCCAGCTGTTTGTCCTGCACGCAGAAGCTCGGGCGCGGCCCTAGAGGTTGTAAGAGCATTTTTGGAGGGGAAGCCCCTCATGTAAATATACTACCGCCTCTATCTTTTAGGTCGAGTTGAATATGTGCCTTCATGAACTTACGTGTCCTGGGGCAAGTTCGCTGTTGCGGCTTACCTTAGCCTGGACGAGCCCCGAACCGACTCGTGAGGTTGCAAGTTTCTGGGAAGCTCCTGAGGAGCTTATCGACATGCCCGAGGGGGCCACGTGATAAGCAAGCGCCAGCCGTGATGCGACACGCGCGTGGCGCACGTGCTCCATGCCTAGCCCCGCTCGCGAGGGGCCCGCGAGGGGGAAGTGCTACCTCTTGAGCACTGTGTTGGTTTTCCCTTGAAGAGGAAAGGGTGATGCAGTAAAGCAGCGCAAGTATTTCCCTCAGTTTTTGAGAACCAAGGTATCAATCCAGTAGGTGGCCACGCGCGAGTCCCTTGCACCTACACAAACAAATAAAATCCTCGCAACCAACGCAATAAAGGGGTAGTCAACACCTTCACGGTCACTTATGAAAGTGAGATCTGATAGGTATGATAAGATAACATTTTTGGTATTTTTATGATAAAGATGCAAAGTAAAAAAGCTAAGTAAAAACGGCGCCAGAAATAGCTTGTTGTAAGGAGATTAATATGATGGAAAATAGACCCGGGGGCCATAGGTTTCACTAGTGGCTTCTCTCGAGAGCATAAGTATTACGGTGGGTAAACAAATTACTGTTGAGCAATTGACAGAATTGAGCATAGTTATGAGAATATCTAGGTATGATCATGTATATAGGCATCACGTCCGCGACAAGTAGACCGACTCCTGCGTGCATCTACTACTATTACTCCACACATCGACCGCTATCCAGCATGCATCTAGAGTATTAAGTTCAAAAGAACAGAGTAACGCTTTAAGTAAGATGACATGATGTAGAGGGATAAACTCATGCAATATGATATAAACCCCATCTTGTTATCCTCGATGGCAATAATACAATACGTGCCTTGCTACCCCTACTGTCACTGGGAAAGGACACCGCAAGATTGAACCCAAAGCTAAGCACTTCTCCCATTGCAAGAAAGATCAATCTAGTAGGCCAAACCAAATTGAGAATTCGAAGAGACTTGCAAAGATAACCAATCATACATAAAAGAATTCAGAGAAGATTCAAATATTGTGCATAGATAAACTTGATCATAAACCCACAATTCATTGGTCTCAACAAACACACCGCAAAAGAAGATTACATTGAATAGATCTCCACGAGAATCGTGGAGAACTTTGTATTGAGATGCAAGGAGAGATAAGAAGCCATCTAGCTAATAACTATGGACCCGAAGGTCTGAGGTAAACTACTCACACATCATCGGAGAGGCTATGGTGTTGATGTAGAAGCCCTCCGTGATCAATGCCCCCTCCGGCGGAGCGCCGGAAAAGGCCCCAAGATGGGATCTCACGAGTACAGAAGGTTGCGGTGGTGGAATTAGGTTTTTGGCTCCGTATCTGGTAGTTTGGGGGTACGTAGGTATATATAGGAGGAAGAAGTACGTCGGTGGAGCAATGTGGGGCCCATGAGGGTGGAGGGCACGCCCAGGGGGGTAGGCGCGCCCCCCTACCTCGTGCCTTCCTGGTAGCTTTCTTGACGTAGGGTCCAAGTCCTATGGATCACGTTCGTTCCGAAAATCACATTCCCGAAGGTTTCATTCCGTTTGGACTCCGTTTCATATTCTTTTTCTGCGAAACTCTGAGATAGGCAAAAAACAGCAATTCTGGGTTGGGCCTCCGGTTAATAGGTTAGTCCCAAAAATAATATAAAAGTGTATAATAAAGCCCATTAATGTCCAAAACAGAATATAATATAACATGGAACAATCAAAAATTATAGATACGTTGGAGACGTATCAAGCATCCCCAAGCTTAATTCCTGCTCGTCCTCGAGTAGGTAAATGATAAAAACAGAATTTTTGATGTGGAATGCTACTTGGCATAATTTCAATGTAATTCTCTTAATTGTGGTATGAATATTCAGATCCGAAAGATTGAAGACAAAAGTTTAATATTGACATAAAAATAATAATACTTCAAGCATACTAACTAAGCAATTATGTCTTCTCAAAATAACATGGCCAAAGAAAGTTATCCCTACAAAATCATATAGTCTGGCTATGCTCTATCTTCACCACACAAAGTATTTAAATCATGCACAACCCAATGACAAGCCAAGCAATTGTTTCATACTTTTGATGTTCTCAAACTTTTTCAATCTTCACGCAATACATGAGCGTGAGCCATGGACATAGCACTATATGTGGAATAGAATGGTGGTTGTGGAGAAGACAAAAAAGGAGAAGATAGTCTCACATCAACTAGGCATATCAACGGGCTATGGAGATGCCCATTAATAGATATCAATGTGAGTGAGTAGGGATTGCCATGCAACGGATGCACTAGAGCTATAAGTATATGAAAGCTCAACAAAAGAAACTAAGTGGGTGTGCATCCAACTCGCTTTATCACGAAGACCTAGGGCATTTTGAGAAAGCCCATCATTGGAATATACAAGCCAAGTTCTATAATGAAAAATTCCCACTAGTATATGAAAGTGATATCATAGGAGACTCTATCATGAAGATCATGGTGCTACTTTGAAGCACAAGTGTGGTAAAAGGATAGTAACATTGTCCCTTCTCTCTTTTTCTCTCATTTTTTTGGGCCTTTTCTCTTTCTTTTTTTATGGCCTTTCTTTTTTTTAGTCCGGAGTCTCATCCCGACTTGCGGGGGAATCATAGTCTCCATCATCCTTTCCTCACTTGGGACAATGCTCTAAAAAATGATGATCATCACACTTTTATTTACTTACAACTCAACAATTACATCTCAATACTTAGAACAAAATATGACTCTATGTGAATGCCTCCGGCGGTATACCGGGGTATGCAATGATTCAAGAGTGACATGTATGAAAGAATTATGAAAGGTGGCTTTGCCACAAATACAATGTCAACTACATGATCATGCAAAGCAATATGACAATAATGGGGCGTGTCATAATAAACGGAACGGTGGTAAGTTGCATGGCAATATATCTCGGAATGGCTATGGAAATGCCATGGTAGGTAGGTATGGTGGCTGTTTTGAGGAAGGTATATGGTGGGTGTATGATACCGGCGAAAAGTGTGCGGTATTAGAGAGGCTTGCAATGGTGGAAGGAAGAAGGTGTGTATAATCCATGGACTCAACATTAGTCATAAAGAACTCATATACTTATTGCAAAAATCTACAAGTTATCGAAGCAAAGTATTACGCACATGCTCCTAGGGGGATAGATTGGTAGGAAAAGACCATCGCTCGTCCCCGACCGCCACTCATAAGGAAGACAATCAATAAATAAATCATGCTCCGACTTCATCACATAACAGTTCACCATACGTGCATGCTACGGGAATCACAAACTTTAACGCAAGTATTCCTCAAATTCAAAACTACTCAACTAGCATGACTCTAATATCACCATCTTCATATCTCAAAACAATTATCAAGCATCAAACTTCTAATAGTATTCAACACACTCATAAGAAAAAATTTACCAATCTTGAATGCCTATCACTTTAGGACTAATTTCTCAATTTAAGCAAATTACCATGCTGTTTTGTAGGACTCTCAAAATAATATAAGTGAAGCATGAGAGAACAAAAGTTTCTATAAAACAAATCCACCACCGTGCTCTAAAAGATATAAGTGAAGCACTAGAGCAAAAACTATATAGCTCAAAAGATATAAGTGAAGCACATAGAGTATTCTAACAATTTATGAATCATGTGTGTCTCTCTCAAAAGGTGTGTACAGCAAGGATGATTGTGGCAAACTAACAAATAAAGACTCAAATAATACAAGACACTCCAAGCAAAACACATATCATGTGGTGAATAAAAATATAGCTCCAAGTAAAGTTACCGATGGAAGTAGACGAAAGAGGAGATGCCTTCCGGGGCATCCCCAAGCTTTGGCTTTTAGGTGTACTTAGATTATCTTGGGGTGCCATGGGCATCCCCAAGCTTAGGCTCTTGCTACTCCTTGTTCCATAATCCATCAAATCTTTTACCCAAAACTTGAAAACTTCACAACACAAAACTCAACAGAAAATCTCGTGAGCTCTGTTAGCGAAAGAAAACAAAACACCACTTCAAGGTACTGTAATGAACTCATTCTTTATTTATGTTGGTGTTAAACCTACTGTATTCCAACTTCTCTATGGTTTATAAACTATTTTACTAGCCATAGATTCATCAAAATAAGCAAACATCACACGAAAAACAGAATCTGTCAAAAACAGAACAGTCTGTAGTAATCTGTAACTAACGCAAACTTCTGGAACACCAAAAATTCAGCCAAAATAGGAAGACCTAGAAAATTTGTTTATTGATCAGCAGAAATTGGAATAAATATTTTATCACGTTCTGGTGATTTTTAACAATTATTTTCGTGAACAGAAAGTTCCTGGAACTTTCAGCAAGATCAAATAACTATCATCCAAGAAGATCCTATAGGTTAAACTTGGCACAAACACTAATTAAAACATAAAACACATCTAACCAGAGGCTAGATCAAATATTTATTCCTAAAAATAAGCAAAAAAGCAAAAAAATAAAAATAAAATTGGGTTGCCTCCCAACAAGCGCTATCGTTTAACGCACCTAGCTAGGCATTGATAATTCGATGATGCTCACATGAAAGACAAGAATTGAAGCACAAAGAGAGCATCAAAAAGCATATGAAAAACACATCTAAGTCTAAAATACATCCTATGCATAGGCATCTTATAGGCAAACAAATTATCATAGCAAGCAAAAATATCATATGCAAGGAAGAGGAAAGAAACAATAGCAATCTCAACATAACGAGAGGTAATTTAGCAACATGAAAATTTCTACAACCATATTTTCCTCTCTAATAATAATTACATGTGGGATCATAAGCAAATTTAACAAAATAGCTATCACATAAAATATTTTCAACATGATCCACATGCATGCAAAGTTGACACTCTTCCAAAATAGTGGAATTAACATTAACTAAAGTCATGACCTCTCCAAACCCACTTCTATCAAAAACTTCATAAGATTGAACATTCTCCAAATATGTGGGATCTAAAGTTGACACTCTTCCAAACCCACTTTCAATATTATTGCAAACATTATTATCAATCTCATATTCATCATGGGGCTTAAATAAATTTTCAAGATCATAAGAAGAATCACCCCAATCATGATCATTGCAACAAGTAGAGGACATAGCAAAACTAGCATCCCCAAGCTTAGGGTTTTGCATATTATTAGCACAATTGACATTAATAGAATTTATCATAACATCATTGCAATCATGCTTTTCATCGAAGGAACTACCAAGTATGGGTGCAATAGCAACGATCTCATGTTTAACATATGGAACTATAGCAAATTCATCTTTATAAATATTGGCATCATGGCCACAAGAATAGCAAGCATCATGTTCATCAAGGGATATTTCAATCAAATCATCGGAATCATAATTATCTATAGATTCATGCATATCATTATTTTCTTCCTCCATGGACTCTTGCAAAATATTAGCCTCTTCTTGGACAGCGGAGGAGTCCTCAATATACGGTTTAACATAAGCATTGGAAGCATAATTATCATAACAATATTTAAGTATGGCAAAATTTTCAGATTTGTAAAGAGTAGCATCATACGTTTCAATCAAAGAAGCAATTTCATAAGCACCCTTAAAAGCAACAAATTCTTCAATTTGTTGAACATCATAGTAACTATAAACCCCCTTAGCATACGAAGGTACGATTCCATTATTGCTAAACTCACATTGATAGGGAAGGTGTTTCTTAAGGTTTTCAGAGCAACAAGTAAAATCATAAATTTCACTAAGATTCCAATCATAACAAATCAATTTGTTTATTTGATTCCATAGGAATCTCCCTTTTTCAGACAAAAGATGACGCACAAAATGAGCATGCTCATCTAAAGATTTCCCATCAACTAGGCTAGGTGGGGTTTCAGCACGAGCGCATAAGGATCGAAGATGATCCAAGTAGAACACTTTAAGTGGATCCATAACAATAGATTTTTAGCAAGCAAAGATGCAAGCAAATAGAAGGCACTTGGTAACACAAGCAAAGAAGCAAAAGAGGCAAACGAAAGAGAGAGGGCGAATAAAACGGTAAGGGTGATGTGGGGGAGAGGAAAATGAGAGGCAAATGGCAAATAATGTAATGCGGGAGATAAGGGTTTGTGATGGGTACTTGGTATGTTGACTTTTGCGTAGACTCCCTGGCAACGGCGCCAGAAATCCTTCTTGCTACCTCTTGAGCACTGCGTTGGTTTTCCCTTGAAGAGGAAAGGGTGATGCAGTAAAGCAGCATAAGTATTTCCCTCAGTTTTTGAGAACCAAGGTATCAATCCAGTAGGAGGCCACGCACGAGTCCCTCGCACATACACAAACAAATAAAATCCTGGCAACCAACGCAATAAAGGGGTTATCAATCCCTTCACTGTCACTTACGAAGGTGAGATCTGATAGATATGATAAGATAATTTTTTTGGTATTTTTATGATAAAGATGCAAAGTAAAAAAAGCAAAGTAAAAACGGTGCCAGAAATAGCTTGTTGTAAGGAGATTAATATGATGGAAAATAGACCCGGGGGCCATAGGTTTCACTAGTGGCTTCTCTCGAGAGCATAAGTATTACGGTGGGTAAACAAATTACTGTTGAGCAATTGACATAATTGAGCATAGTTATGAGAATATCTAGGTATGATCATGTATATAGGCATCACGTCCGCGACAAGTAGACCGACTCCTGTGTGCATCTACTACTATTACTCCACACATCGACCGCTATCCAGCATGCATCTAGAGTATTAAGTTCAAAAGAACAGAGTAACGCTCTAAGTAAGATGACATGATGTAGAGGGATAAACTCATGCAATATGATATAAACCCCATCTTGTTATCCTCGATGGCAATAATACAATACGTGCCTTGCTACCCCTACTGTCACTGGGAAAGGACACCGCAAGATTGAACCCAAAGCTAAGCACTTCTCCCATTACAAGAAAGATCAATCTAGTAGGCCAAACCAAATTGAGAATTCGAAGAGACTTGCAAAGATAACCAATCATACATAAAAGAATTCAGAGAAGATTCAAATATTGTGCATAGATAAACTTGATCATAAACCCACAATTCATTGGTCTCAACAAACACACCGCAAAAGAAGATTACATTGAATAGATCTCCACGAGAATCGTGGAGAACTTTGTATTGAGATGCAAGGAGAGAGAAGAAGCCATCTAGCTAATAACTATGGACCCGAAGGTCTGAGGTAAACTACTCACACATCATCGGAGAGGCTATGGTGTTGATGTAGAAGCCCTCCGTGATCAATGCCCCCTCCGGCGGAGCGCCGGAAAAGGCCCCAAGATGGGATCTCACGAGTACAGAAGGTTGCGGTGGTGGAATTAGGTTTTTGGCTCCGTATCTGGTAGTTTGGGGGTACGTAGGTATATATAGGAGGAAGAAGTACGTCGGTGGAGCAATGTGGGGCCCATGAGGGTGGAGGGCACGCCCAGGGGGGTAGGCGCGCCCCCCTACCTCGTGCCTTCCTGGTAGCTTTCTTGACGTAGGGTCCAAGTCCTATGGATCACGTTCGTTCCGAAAATCACATTCCCGAAGGTTTCATTCCGTTTGGACTCCGTTTCATATTCTTTTTCTGCGAAACTCCGAGATAGGCAAAAAACAGCAATTCTGGGTTGGGCCTCCGGTTAATAGGTTAGTCCCAAAAATAATATAAAAGTGTATAATAAAGCCCATTAATGTCCAAAACAGAATATAATATAACATGGAACAATCAAAAATTATAGATACGTTGGAGACGTATCAGGAAGCAACAGGTGCGAACTCCGAAATAAGGCAATAACCAGATAGCAAGAAATCGCTCGAACGAGAAAAGGCTCCCCCCGCACGCATCCATGAATATTCAACTTCAACTTAAATCCAAATCTAGAAGGCAGGGCTACCGAAAAGAGATCCAAAGCAAATGGCCGCGTCCGGCGCCTAGTCTTGTCTTCTTGTCTTCGAGTCTTCTCACCAGCGCGGAGCTAAGTGCTGCCACTAGGACGTGGGAGGAAGCCCCCGAGGCCCAAGGGCGGCACTCCTGAGGCTCTGGGGCGTGTACAGCCCCACTCATTATTACGTGAGAGAGTCATGAGCGGAGACCTTCATAGGCATGAGCCTTACTTCATATCGCCAGACGAGGGCCCTGCCTTGCGCCACCCTCTACCACCATTGGGACGACCGGAAACCATGACGGCACCAAAGGGGGCAAAGGGGACGCCAGCAGCGCCCTCGGCGACCACGGGTCCTCTGCCGGGGGAGGGCTCGCCGGCGCCTCCCCGGCAGACGGCCTACCTCCGGGTAACGCCTTTCTTCGTGCGGCGCATGGTGGGGCCTTGCTCCTCGCTCCCTCCACGCAGCCCCTAGCCAGTCTCTCCTGGTGAGACGGATATCGCCATGCCAGAACCGTCGCATGGTGCTGTGAGCTGATTCACTTGCGATTCATGGTTAGCGTAAGCTTGCCCCTGGGAGATTAGTGGTACCATGTAGCTGTTGTCGACGGTGTGGTTGG
Organism: Triticum aestivum; assembly: GCF_018294505.1. Classification (NCBI taxonomy): domain Eukaryota; kingdom Viridiplantae; phylum Streptophyta; class Magnoliopsida; order Poales; family Poaceae; genus Triticum; species Triticum aestivum. The sequence goes on from NC_057805.1 coordinate 245,242,731, forward strand.
TGGGGCTCTCAGGCGGCTCCTGGAAGGCCTCAGCTCCTAACGCCTCCTCCTCCCAACCTGGCCCGTGGAACGAGTCGGGGTTATCCTCTGGCGTGTACTCCTGGTTCATCATGCGGGGCATGTAGGCCTCCGAGGCCGTTGCCCCGAAGACCTCGCCGAAGTGCCCCATGCTCCATGTCGCCCGGCCATCACGCCGTCCTGAGGATATTAGGGTAGTGCCCCGCTGGGCCGTGTGCAGCAACGCTTATGCCCGCACCCATCTGGGGTGGTGCGGGTGCGATGGGGCGCCCTCCACCGTGGATTGCGCTGATGTCGATGAGACCCCCGGGCGCACTCGGGAGCACGCGGGCGCGGTGAGGCCCACTGTGGGATCCGGCCGCTGCCTGAGGCGTGAGCTGGTAGTAGAAGGAAGGCGCTCGCGTGGCCGCTGCGTCCAGTAGCTTGGCGACGCGCTCCAGCAGTGCATCCTAGCTGCTCTCCATCAGCCGGAACCGTAGCAGCACCCGCGCCACCGTGAGCGCAGCCCGCATGTTCGCCTGCTCCTGTCGGGTGTGCGGTGCCGTTGCCGTGGCGTGGCTTGCGGCCCTTGCAGCAGCTCGCGCCTGTCGTCGGGTGAGGGTGGACGGCGCCTGGCCGCGCCGCCCGGGCCCTGCAGCGTTAGATGATGCTCGTGCCGCTTGGAGCGTGGGGTCGAGATCTTCCTGGGTCGACGATGCCGCCCGGGCTGGCCAAGCTGCCCAGCGGTCGGCATTGGCTCTTGGGTCACCGGGCATCTGAACCGTGGAGCGTCGGTCGATCAACTGGCGGGAGGGAGGCTCTGGCACACCCCTACCTGGCACGCCAAATGTCAGATTTCGGGTTCCGACAAAACCCTTAAGGTTCGAACACTGGGGTGCGCGCGAAGATATCCCCCTCGCCGATCACGCGCTCACACGCTTCACGATCTCTAGGCTAAGCACGACGAACTCTCGACACACGAGACACAGGATTTATACTGGTTCGGGCCACCGTTGTGGTGTAATACCCTACTCCAGTGTGGTGGTGGTGGATTGCCTCTTGGGCTGGGGATGAACAGTACAAGGGGAAGAACAGCCTCCTGAGGTGAGGTGTTCTAGTGCTTGGTGGGTGTGAGGATCGCTCGAGATGAGTTCTGGTAGGTGAGGATCCGATGCCCTCTCCTGTGGTGGCTAACCCTATTTATAGAGGCCCTGGTCCTCTTCCCAAATATTGAGCGGGAAGGGAGCCAACAACGGCCAATCTGAAAGGGGACAGCTAGTACAGCTTATCCTGACAAAAGTAGTCTTCGCCTGCCAAAGGGTCTGATGGTGACGCCGACTTGGGCTCCACGGTGACCTCCGTCTTGCCGTCCTGCTGGTCTTGTCTCGTTGCACCGATATGGAAACCTTTGCTTGACGCCTCGGTACTCCTCGCCTGCGCTTGCCTCCTTAGCACCAAAGAGGAAGCAAGGACACTGTGCGCGTTGGCGCCTGCCTGGTCTCAATCGTCATGGATCACGTCATGAGAACCTCGCGAGGTTTGCCTTGCCTTGATCTCTCCACCCCTCACGAGCCAGCCTGGTGAGGCCGCTCCCGAGGAGGTCTTGTGTCGTCCGCCTCGCGAGGCTTGGCCCCTCACGAGGGTCTTGAGTGCTTGTTGGTGAAGATGGGTCGTATGGGCCCGCTTGTGGAGCCACGCCGTGGGCCGCAGGCAGGCAATTCTGGGGACCCCCGTTCGCAGAACGCCGACAGCGACCGCCTGGCCAAGCAGCTGGCTGACCAGGCGGACAAGCACCAGGCGGAGCTGTAGAAGCTCAAGGACGCAGAGGAGGCCCTTCAGGCCTAGTTTGAGACTCGGCGCTCGAACTGGGTCGAGAAGGAGAGAGCCTTGTCGGACAGCTACGGCGAGATTGAGGACCTGCTCGATGGTGAGTTGTCCTTCTCTTTCTTCCGCCTGCCGACTTTTCATATGAGCCAGCTTCTGGCTTCATACTTCTTTTTTCTTCTTATGCAGAGTATTTCCCTGGTTACTCCGTCGCCGCCAGCCAAGCCGTCGAGGCCCGTCGTGATGAGCGGAGGCTGGCTGGTGCCACGATGGCGCCCAACGCCCCACGGACCCTCACTGAGCAGCTGCTTGCCATCCAAGCTCATCTCTAGCCGGCGCATCAGGCTCTCTACCGTCTTCAGCGCGCCGGAGCCCAGGGGGTCTCCGCCCTCTGGTCGGGTGCTCCCGTTCTGCGCACCGTCAATCGGACCTCCGACTGGTTGGAGGTGGCCATTGGCCGCATCGAGGCGTGGAAGGGCTCCTCCGCCAGGGCGGGTGCACGGCGAGCCTTGGAGTTCGTCAAGGGGTGGTACCCTAGGCTGAACTTAGACCAGCTGGCCACTCTCCATGCTGAAGCCGGCGAAGAGTTGGAGGCGGTGGCGCCCGAGCTCTATCATCGTGCTGCGGCGATCGCCGCGTACACGGACACCCGCGTCTTCCTCCCCGAGCTGGACGAGGCGGGCGCCGAGATGCCGCCCAACTGGTTTGGGCTGAACCCAGAAGGCGGCGAGGACTCGGTGGAGGAGATCGCCTCCAGCGATGAAGGCAAGGAGCATGAGGATGAGGACGGTGAAGACGACGCGCCGGATGGTGACGACGACAGACCAACGACCAGCGCACCGGCAAGCCGACTGCTGCCGATGCAAACCAGGCTAAGACCGACCAGGCGGCCGCTCCACCACCCGGAGCCTCGACCTCCGCCGACCCCTCTGATCCAGCTACTGCTCCTCTGGCCTAGGCGGCCGAGTTATCCTTTCTTTTCCCGTTCTGTAACCTCTTGAACAAAAATTGTTAAGTTCGCGCAGTTCCACCCGCTAGGGGTGTATTCAAACTCCGTTGAATGCTGGCCGAGGGCCTTTTGCTGTATAAATTGTCTTTGACGATTTTTGACTTGTCTTGCTTTTCTGCTCCTTTGGCTTTTTGTTTGCCGCCTTCCCCTGGCTGTTGTCTTGCCAGCCGGACAGCCGCTCTGCGGTCTATGGCTGGGTCAAGTACTTGGCCATTTTGGGAAGGCAAGTACTTTAGCCGTTGGTAGAGTTTAGCAAATTAAGTTAGAAACTGGCCGGCCAGCTGCTCAGCAGCCGGTCGGTGAGGCGAGGAGCTGGCTCGGCCTATGCAAATGCTTTATTCCTTAGCCATTTTTCATGTGGGCATCGTTTCCTGCCTTTAACTCTTGCCGGTCGGACAGTCACTCTGTGAGCTGCGGCTTGTGGCAAGAGAGGGCTTGGGTGCCGGCACACTACTTGTCCGACTGCATGTAGCATTGACCTAGTACAAGGCGGCAAGCCCCCGGGCCAACTGGTCGAACCTGGTGCCACGCAGAATAATGGAATAACACATTCATAGGCATAGATCTTATCATATAGATAAAAAGGGTAGCCCCCGAGTGCTCCTCGAGGTACCCGATGTCTTAGTGATTAATACAAAAGGTAGCGTGGTACATACTGAATCAACTGTAAAATCTACGGACGAGATTTGCGTTCCATGGGCGCTCTAATTCCTTGCCCGAATCGTCTCTCTTGCGTGCTCTGGGCTTCTGCGCGTCGATGAGGTAGTATGAGTCATTGCCCAATGCTTTGCTGATGATGAAGGGGCTTTCCAAGGGGCCGAGAGCTTGTGCTGGCTAGCTGTTCGCTGGATCAGCCGGAGCACAAGGTCTCTCTCCTGGAAGGATCTTGGCTTGACCTTCCGACTGTGGTAGCGGTGCAGACTTTGCTGGTAGATGGCGGACCGGCTGAGTGCCAACAGCCGGCCCTCTTCCAGCAGATCGACACCGTCTTCTCGTGCTTCCTTTGCCTCCGCTTCCGTGTACATGGTGACGCGAGGTGAGTCAAACTCAATGTCAGTTGGGATGACGGCCTCCGCACCATACACGAGAAAGAATGGACTGAAGTCGGTTCATTTGTTCTGAGTGGTGCGGAGGCTCCAGAGGACGGCTGGCAGCTCGTCGATCCAGCAGTCGGTCGACCACTCCTGTGGCTCGACCAGTCGGGGCTTGATGCCGGAGAGGATGAGGCTGTTTGCTCGCTTGACTTGGTCGTTTGACTGCGGATGGGAACCCGGACGCTAAGTCCAGTTGGATGCCCTGTGTCGTGCAGAAGCGGGACAAGGCTCCCTTGGCAAAGTTCGTGCCATTGTCAGTGATGATGCTGTGTGGCACACCGTATCGGACGGTGATGTATGCGATGAAGGTCACAGCAGTCGGACCGTTCAACTTCTTGATTGGCTTTGTGATACGTCCATTTTGCATCATGCTTTTATATTGATATTTATTGCATTATGGGCTGTTACTACACGTTATGTCACAATACTTATGCCTATTCTCTCTTATTTTACAAGGTTTACATAAGGAGGGAGAATGCCGGCAGCTGGAATTCTGGGCTGGAAAAGGAGCAAATATTAGAGACCTATTCTACACAACTCCAAAAGTCCTGAAACTCCACAAAAGTCATTTTTGGAAATAATAAAAAATATTGAGCGGAAGAAGTACGCCAGAGGGGGGCCCACCTGGCCACGAGGGTGGGGGGCGCGCCCTACCCCCCAGGGCGCGCCCCCTGCCTCGTGGGCCCCCTGTTGGCTCTCTGGTGGCCATCTTCTGCTATATGAAGTCTTTCGTCAATGAAAAAATCATAAGCAACCTTTCGGGACGAGACTCCGCCGCCACGAGGCGGAACCTTGGCGGAACCAATCTAGGGCTCCGGCAGAGCTGTTCTGCCGGGGACACTTCCCTCCGGGAGGGGGAAATCATCGCCATCGTCATCACCAACGCTCCTCTCATCGGGAGAGGGCAATCTCCATCAACATCTTCACCAGCACCATCTCCTCTCAAAACCCTAGTTCATCTTTTCTATCCAATTCTTGTCTCCAAGTCCGGGATTGGTACTAGTAGGTTGCTAGTAGTGTTGATTACTCCTTGTAGTTGATGCTAGTTGGTTTACTTGGTGGAAGATCATATGTTCAGATCCTTCATGCATATTAATACCCCTCTGATTATGAACATGAATATGCTTTGTGAGTAGTTACGTTTGTTCCTGGGACATGGGAGAAGTCTTGCCATTAGTAGTCATGTGAATTTGAAATTTGTTCGATATTTTGATGAGATGTATGTTGTCTAACCTCTAGTGGTGTTATGTGAACGTCGAGTACATAACACCTCACCATTATTTGGGCCTAGAGGAAGGCATTGGGAAGTAATAAGTAGATGATGGGTTGCTAGAGTGACAGAAGCTTAAACCCTAGTTTATGCGTTGCTTCGTAAGGGGCTGATTTGGATCCATATGTTTCATGCTATGGTTAGGTTTACCTTAATACTTTTGTTGTAGTTGCGGATGCTTGCAATAGAGGTTAATCATAAGTGGGATGCTTGTTCAGTAAGAACAGCACCCAAGCACCGGTCCACCACATATCAAATTATCAAAGTACCGAACGCGAATCATATGAACGTGATGAAAACTAGCTTGACGATAATTCCCATGTGTCCTCGGGAGCGCTTTTCTCTATATAAGAGTTTGTCCAGGCTTGTCCTTTGCTACAAAAAGGATTGGGCCATCTTTCTGCACTTTATTTACTTTTTTTACTTGTTGCTCGTTACAAATTATCCTATCACAAAACTATCTGTTACCACTTATTTCAGTACTTGCAGAGAATACCTTGCTGAAAACCGCTTATCATTTCCTTCTGCTCCTCGTTGGGTTCGACACTCTTACTTATCAAAAGGACTAGATAGATCCCCTATACTTGTGGGTCATCAAGACTCTTTTCTAGCGCCGTTGCCAGGGAGTGAAGCGCCTTTGGTAGGTGGAATTTGGTAAGAAAAATTTATATAGTGTGCTGAAATTTACTATCACTTGTTACTATGGAAAGTAATCCTCTGAGGGGCTTGTTTGGGGTATCTTCACCCCGACCAGTAGAGCAAAGAGTTGCTCCTCAACCTACTGAACCTACTGAAAATGAAAATGTTCCCTTTGAAGTTCCTTCGGGTATGTTAGAAAAACTGCTAGCTAATCCTTTTGTAGGAAATGGAACAAAGCATCCTGATGAGCACCTAATCTATGTGGATGAAGTTTGTGGATTATTTAAGCTTGCAGGTGTTGGGGTTCGTAGCAGAAATTTAAAATTTTCTACGTATCACCAAGATCAATCTATGGAGTCATCTAGCAACGAGAGAGAGGGGAGTGCATCTACTTACCCTTGTAGATCGCGCGCGGAAGCGTTCAAGAGAACGGGGTTGATGGAGTCGTACTCGTCGTGATCCAAATCACCGATGATCCTAGCGCCGAACGGACGGCACCTCCGCGTTCAACACACGTACGGAGTGGGGACGTCTCCTCCTTCTTGATCCAGCAAGGGGGAGGAGAAGTTGATGGAGATCCAGCAGCACAACGGCGTGGTGGTGGAAGTAGCGGGATCCCGGCAGGGCTTCGCCAAGCGCAAGCGGGGAGGAAGAGGTGTCACGGGAGGGAGGGAGGCGCCAGGGCTTGGGCTGCTGCTCCCATGCGCCTCCCCACTATATATAGGGGTGGAGGGGGCTGGTTTCTTGCCCCCCAAGTCCATTGGGGCGTTGGCAAAGGTGGGGGAAAGAAATCCCATCATTTCCCTTCCCCACCGATTGTTATCCCCCTTTTTAAGGGATCTTCATCTTATCCCTTCGGGATATGATCTTATTCCTTCTAAGGTGGGATCTTGGTGTGCCTTGACCAGGGGTGTGGGGCCTTGCCCCCACTACCCACGTTCATGTGGGTCCCCCCATGCAGGTGGGCCCCACTTCGGAACCTTCTAGAGCTTCCCGGTACAATACCGAAAAATCCCGAACATTTTCCGGTGGCCAAAATAGGACTTCCCATATATAAATCATTACCTCCGGACCATTCCGGAACTCCTCGTGACGTTCGGGATCTCATCCGGGACTCCGAACAACTTTTGGTTAACCGCATACTAATATCTCTACAACTCTAGCGTCACCGAACCTTAAGTGTGTAGACCCTACGGGTTCGGGAGACATGCAGACATGACCGAGACGACTCTCCGGTCAATAACCAACATCGGGATCTGGATACCCATGTTGGCTCCCACATGTTCCACAATGATCTCATCGGATGAACCACGATGTCGAGGATTCAATCAATCCCGTATACAATTCCCTTTGTCAATCGGTACGTTACATGCCCGAGATTCGATCGTCGGTATCCCAATACCTTGTTCAATCTCGTTACCGGCAAGTCACTTTACTCGTACCGTAATGCATGATCCCGTGACCAAAAACTTGGTCACATTGAGCTCATTATGATGATGCATTACCGAGTGGGCCCAGAGATACCTCTTCGTCATACGGAGTGACAAATCCCAGTCTCGATTCGTGCCAACCCAACAGACACTTTCGGAGATACCCGTAGTGCATCTTTATAGCCACCCAGTTACGTTGTGACGTTTGGCACACCCAAAGCACTCCTATGGTATCCGGGAGTTGCACAATCTCATGGTTTAAGGAAATGATACTTGACATTTGGAAAAGCTCTAGCAAACGAACTACACGATCTTGTGCTATGCTTAGGATTGGGTCTTGTCCATCACATCATTCTCCTAATGATGTGATCCCGTTATCAATGACATCCAATGTCCATAGTCAGGAAACCATGACTATCTGTTGATCAGCGAGCTAGTCAACTAGAGGCTCACTAGGGACATGTTGTGGTCTATGTATTCACACATGTATTACGATTTCCGGATAACACAATTATAGCATGAACAATAGACAATTATCATGAACAAGGAAATATAATAATAACCATTTTATTATTGCCTCTAGGGCATATTTCCAACAGCAGGTATACCCGATGATGTTGTTAAGAAGAAGGTCTTCCTTTTATCTTTGGAGGGAGATGCATCGACATGGTATAGGCTATGTGATGATACGGGGTCATGGAACTACAAACGATTGAAATTGGAATTTCATTAGAAGTTTTATCCTATGCATCTTGTTCATCGTGATCGCAATTATATATATAATTTTTGGCCTCGCGAAGGAGAAAGTATTGCTCAAGCTTTAGGGAGGCTTAAATCAATGTTATATTCATGCCCCAATCATGAGCTCCCAAGAGAAATAATTATTCAAAGTTTTTATGCTTGGTTTTCTGATAACAATCGCACCATGCTCGATACTTCTTGTGCTGGCTCTTTTATGATGAAGACTATTGAATTCAAATGGAATTTATTGGATAGAATTAAACGCAACTCTGAAGATTGGGATCTTGACGAAGGTAAGGAGTCAGGTATGACACCTAAGTTTGATTGTGTTAAGTCTTTTATGGATACCGATGTTTTCCGTAAATTTAGCACTAAATATGGACTTGACTCTGAGATAGTAGCTTCTTTCTGTGAATCTTTTGCTACTTATGTTGATCTCCCCAAGGAGAAGTCGTTTAAATATCATCCTCCCATAGAAGTAAAAGTAGCTGCACCTACTAAAGTTGAAGAAAAGACTATCACTTATAATGATCCTGTTGTTCCTACTTCTTATGTTGAGAAACCACCTTTCCCTGTTAGGATAAAGGATAATGCTAAAGCTTCAACTGTGGTTCGTAAAAGCAATATTAGAACTTATACACCTCCTGAGCAAATAAAAGTTGAACCCAATATTGCTATTGTTAAAGATCTCTTGGCTGATAATATTGATAGGCATGTTATTTATTTCTGCGGTGAAACTGCTAGAATTGCCAAGCCTTGTGCTAAAGATAAACATAGACCTGTGGTAGGCATGCCTGTTATTTCTGTTAAAATACGAGATAATTGTTATCATGGCTTATGTGATATGGGTGCTAGTGCTAGTGCCATACCTATTGACATATACATAGAAATTAAGCATGATATTGCACCTGCTGAGTTAGAAGATAATGATGTCACAATTAAACTTGCCAATAGAGATACTATTTCACCAATGGGAATTGTTAGAGATGTTGAAGTCTTGTGTGGGAAAACTAAATATCCTGCTGATTTTCTTGTTCTTGGTTCCCCACAAGATAGCTTTTGTCCCATTATATTTGGTAGACCCTTCTTGAACACAGTTAATGCTAGGATAGACTACGAAAAGAGTGTTGTTACTATTGGCTTGGGTGATATGTCTCACGAGTTTAATTTCTCTAAATTTAGTAGACAACACCGTGAAGAAGAATTGCCTAGTAAGGATGAAATTATTGGTCTTGCTTCTATTGCCGTACCTCCTCGTGATCCTTTAGAACAATATTTGCTAGACCATGAAAATGATATGTTTATGAATGAAAGAAGGGAAATAGATGAAGTATTCTTTAAACAGGAACCTATTCTGAAACACAATTTATCTGTTGAAATCCTAGGGGATCCTCCTCCACCCAAGGGTGATCCCGTGTTTGAGCTTAAACCGTTGCCTGATACTCTTAAATATGCTTATCTTGATGAAAAGAAGATATATCTTGTTATTATTAGTGCTAACCTTTCAGAGCATGAAGAAGAGAGATTATTGAAAACTCTGAAGAAGCACCGTGATGCTATTGGATATACTCTTGATGATCTTAAGGGCATTAGTCCCACTCTATGTCAACATAAAATAAATTTGGAAGAAGATGCCAAACCAGTTCATGATCATCAACGCCGGCTGAATCCTAACATGAAAGAAGTGGTAAGAAAGGAAATACTAAAGCTCCTTGTGGCAGGTATAATTTATCCCGTTGCTGATAGTCAGTGGGTAAGTCATGTCCATTGTGTCCCTAAGAAGGGAGGTATTACTGTCGTTCCTAATGATAAAGATGAATTGGTTCCGCAAAGAATAATTACAGGTTATAGGATGGTAATTGATTTCCGCAAATTAAATAAGGCTACTAAAAAGGATCATTACCCCTTACCTTTTATCGATCAAATGCTAGAAAGATTATCCAAACATACACATTTTTGCTTTCTAGATGGTTATTCTGGTTTCTCTCCAATACCTGTGTCAGCCAATGATCAATCAAAGACTACTTTTACTTGCCCTTTTGGTACTTTTGCTTATAGACGTATGCCTTTTGGTTTATGTAATGCACCTACTACCTTTCAAAGATGCATGATGGCTATATTCTCTGACTTTTGTGAAAAGATTTGTGAGGTTTTCATGGAGGATTTCTCCGTCTACGGATCCTCTTTTGATGATTGCTTGAGCAACCTTAATCGAGTTTTGCAGAGATGTGAAGAAACTAATCTTGTCTTGAATTGGGAAAAGTGCCACTTTATGGTTAATGAAGGTATTGTCTTGGGGTATAAAGTTTCTAAAAGAGGTATTGAGGTCGATAAAGCCAAGGTTGATGCCATTGAAAAGATGCCATGTCCCAAGGACATCAAAGGTATAAGAAGTTTCCTTGGTCACGCCGGATTTTATAGGAGGTTCATTCAGGACTTCTCAAAAATTTCTCGGCCTCTTACTAATTTATTAAAAAAATATATACCATTTGTCTTTGGTGATGATTGCGTAGAAGCATTTGAAATACTTAAGAAAGCATTGATCTCTGCACCTATTGTTCAGCCACCTGATTGGAATTTACCCTTTGAAATTATGTGTGATGCTAGTGATTATGCTGTAGGTGTTGTTCTAGGGCAAAGAGTGGATAAGAAATTAAATGTTATTCAATATGCTAGTAAGACTCTAGACAATGCTCAGAGAAATTATGCTACTACTGAAAAAGAATTCTTAGCAGTTGTATTTCCTTGTGATAAGTTTAGACCTTATATTGTTGATTCCAAAGTAACTATTCACACGGATCATGTTGCTATTAAATATCTTATGGAAAAGAAAGATGCTAAACCTAGACTTATTAGATGGGTTCTCTTGCTACAAGAATTCGATTTGCATATTGTTGATAGAAAGGGAGCTGAGAACCCCGTGGCAGACAACTTGTCTAGGTTAGAAAATGTTCTTGATGACCCACTACCTATTGATGATAGCTTTCCGGATGAACAATTGAATGTCATAAATACTTCTCGTACTGCTCCATGGTATGCTGATTATGCTAATTATATTGTTGCTAAATTTATACCACCTAGTTTCACATACCCACAAAAGAAAAAGTTCTTCTATGATTTAAGACATTACTTTTGGGATGACCCACATCTTTATAAAGAAGGAGTAGATGGTGTTATTCGACGTTGTGTACCTGAGCATGAACAGGAACAGATCCTACGCAAGTGTCACTCTGAAGCTTATGGAGGACACCACGCTGGAGATAGAACTGCACATAAGGTATTGCAATCCGGTTTCTATTGGCCTCCTCTCTTCAAGGATGCCCGTAAGTTTGTCTTATCTTGTGATGAATGTCAAAGAATTGGTAATATTAGTAGACGTCAAGAAATGCCTATGAATTATTCACTTGTTATTGAACCATTTGATGTTTGGGGCTTTGATTATATGGGACCTTTTCCTCTCTAATGGATATACACATATTTTAGTTGATGTTGATTAAGTTACTAAGTGGGTAGAAGCTATTCCAACTAGTAGTGCTGATCATAACACTTCTATTAAAATGCTTAAAGAAGTTATTTTTCCGAGGTTTGGAGTCCCTAGATATTTAATGACTGATGGTGGTTCACATTTTATTCATGGTGCTTTCCGTAAAATGCTTGCTAAGTATGATGTTAATCATAGAATTATATCCCCTTATCACCCACAGTCTAGTGGTCAAGTAGAATTGAGTAATAGAGAACTCAAATTAATTTTGCAAAAGACTATTAATAGATCTAGAAAGAATTGGTCCAAGAAACTTGATGATGCATTATGGGCCTATAGAACTGCATATAAAAATCCTATGGGTATGTCTCCGTATAAAATGGTTTATGGAAAAGCATGTCACTTACCTCTCGAACTAGAACATAAGGCATATTGGGCTATTAAAGATCTCAATTATGATTTCAAACTTGCCAGTGAGACGAGGTTATTTGATATTAGCTCACTTGATGAATGGAGAACCCAAGCTTATGAAAATGCCAAGTTGTTTAAAGAAAAGGTTAAAAGATGGCATGACAAAAGGATACAAAAGCGTGAGTTTAATGTAGGTGTTTATGTATTGCTATACAACTCTCGTTTAAGATTTTTTGCAGGAAAACTTCTCTCTAAATGGGAAGGCCCCTACGTTATCGAGGAGGTCTATCGTTCCGGTGCTATAAAAATCAACAACTTCAAAGGTACAAATCCGAAGGTGGTGAACGGTCAAAGAATTAAACACTATATCTCAGGTAATCCTATAAATGTTGAAACCAATGTTATTGAAACCGTAACCCCGGAGGAATACATAAGGGACACTTTCCGGAACGTTTCGGACTCCGAAAAGGAATAGGTATGTGGTACGGTATGTAAACTGACTCCAAAACAGTTTTTAAGGAAATATTTCTCCGTTTTGGAATATTTAGAAAAATAGAAAATAAGAAGCAGTCCGGGAAGGACACGAGGGCTCCACGAGGGTGGAGGGCGCGCCCTACCCCCCAGGGCGCGCCCCCTACCTCGTGGGCACCTCGTGTGCTCTCCGGACTCCGTTTTCTTGCGCGATACGTATTTTGGTCGGTAAAAATTCATTATATATTCTCCCGAAGGTTTCGACTCCCGTATCACGTAAATATTCTCTGTTCTTGTTTCGAGCTGTTGCTGCTGCAGATTAGAGCAAGATGTCTTCTCAAGAGTCAGTCGGGGAGAGCCGGGTGTCCCATCCGGCATCGGAACCAGGGACAAACAGCGATGCTGACCACTTTGGGCCAGCAACGGAGGAAGAGATGGAGGCTGATTTGATGAGGATAGATGCCATGGAGGATCAAGAAGTCACTTCTCGCTTCCGAGCTGGGTTCACGATGGGAGAACTGCAGAGCTCAGCCATTCCAAACTCGGTTATCCCTTCCAATGTTAGATTTCTTTCTTATGAAAACATGAAGAAGAGTGTCACTTGTTCTCCCGTAGCTATGCAACACCCTTGGGTGCAAGGAGCTTTAGCCGTTACAGGAAAGCTTCGTAAGGAAGTAATGGACCTCAAGCAGCAAGTCAATAAGCTTGAGGAGGAGAATCGTATCCTGAGGGGCATCATCGCCAAGAATATCGCACCATCACCTCCGAAGAAGGAGATATAACCACATGGGTATGGGCACTCCCCTTGGCAACTGTCAAGCTTGGGGGAGGTGCCCCGGTATCGTATCACCATCACACTCCTATCTTTACCATTTTTCTTAGTTCGATCCTATTAGTAGTATCTTGATCTAGTAGAATAAAAGTTTATGGCATGATCTAGTTTTGAGTTTTGCTTTATGATCCCTCTATGTAATCGAGTCCATGAGCTATATATAATAAAGATTAGTGTTGAGTCCAGGGCTTGATTATTTTGCCATGATCTTGAGTGAATAAAAGAAAAGAGAAAAAGGATAAAAAGGAAAGATCTTATTGAGAGTAATGACTTCACATAGAAAGAGTATGATGATTAAAAATTGTTGGGAGTTGGCAAACATAGCTTTGGTCATCGTTGCAATTAATAGGAAGTAATAAAGAAAGAGAGGTTTCACATATAGATATACTATCTTGGACATATTTTATGATTGGGAGCACTCATTAAAATATGACATGCTAAAGAGTTGATGTTGGACAAGGAAGACAACGTAATGGGTTATGTTTTCTTATATCTGAGATAAAGTATATTGTCATGGATCATCCAACATGTTGAGCTTGTCTTTCCCCCTCATGCTAGCCAAATTCTTAACACCAAGTAGAGATACTACTTGTGCTTCCAAAAACCCTTAAACCAGTTTTGCCATGAGAGTCCACCATATCTACCTATGGATTGAGTAAGATCCTTCAAGTAAGTTGTCATCCATGCAAGCAATAAAAATTGCTCTCTAAATATGTATGATTGATTGGTGTGGAGGAAATAAGCTTTATACGATCTTCTGATGTGGAAGAAATAAAAGCGACGGACTCCATAATAAAGGTTCATATCACAAGTGGCAATATAAAGTGACGTTCTTTCGCATTAAGATTTTGTGCATCCAACCCTGAAAGCGCATGGCAACCTCTGCTTCCCTCTGCGAAGGGCCTATCTTTTATTATTATCTTCTACCTTATGCAAGAGTCATGGTGATCTTCACCTTTCCTTTTTACATTTTATCCTTTGGCAAGCACAGGGTGTTGGAAAGATCCTGATAGATATATCTAATTGGATGTAGGGGAGCATGAGTTATTATTTTTGACATTACCCTTGAGGTAAAAGGTTGGGAGGCGAAACTATAAGCCCCTATCTTTCTCTGTGTCCGATTAAAACTCCGTAACCACAAGTATTGCATGAGTGTTAGGAATTATGAAAGACTAAATGATAGTTGACTATGTGGACTTGCTAGAAAGCTCTGACATAGACTCTTTTTGATGTTATGATAAATTGCAATTGCTTCAATGACTGAGATTATAGTTTGTTAGTTCTCAATAAAGTTTTTGATTCATACTTTTGCATTGTGAATAGGTTATTATTTGAGCATAAGAAATCATATGACAATATTCATATATGTTGCTGTTCTGAGAATAATCATGATGCCCTCATGTCCGTATTTTATTTTATCGACACCTCTACCTCGAAACATGTGGACATATTTATCGTTATCGGCTTCCGCTTGAGGACAAGCGAGGTCTAAGCTTGGGGGAGTTCATACGTCCATTTTGCATCATGCTTTTATATCGATATTTATTGCATTATGGGCTGTTACTACACGTTATGTCACAATACTTATGCCTATTCTCTCTTATTTTACAAGGTTTACATAAGGAGGGAGAATGCCGGCAGCTGGAATTCTGGGCTCGAAAAGAAGTAAATATTAGAGACCTATTCTGCACAACTCCAAAAGTCCTGAAACTCCACGAAAGTCATTTTTGGAAATAATAAAAAATATTGAGCGGAAGAAGTACGCCAGAGGAGGACCCACCTGGCCACGAGGGTGGGGGCGCGCCCTACCCCCCAGGGCGCGCCCCCTGCCTCATGGGCCCCCTATTGGCTCTCCGGTGGCCATCTTCTGCTATATGAAGTCTTTCGTCAAGGAAAAAAATCATAAGCAACCTTTCGGGACGAGACTCCGCCGCCACGAGGCGGAACCAATCTAGGGCTCCGGCAGAGCTGTTCTGCCGGGGACACTTCCCTCCGGGACGGGGAAATCATCGCCATCGTCATCACCAACGCTCTTCTCATCGGGAGAGGGCAATCTCCATCAACATCTTCACCGGCACCATCTCCTCTCAAAACCCTAGTTCATCTCTTGTATCCAATTCTTGTCTCCAAGTCCGGGATTGGTACTAGTAGGTTGCTAGTAGTGTTGATTACTCCTTGTAGTTGATGCTAGTTAGTTTACTTGGTGGAAGATCATATGTTCAGATCCTTCATGCATATTAATACCCCTCTGATTACGAACATGAATATGCTTTGTGAGTATTTACGTTTGTTCCTGAGGACATGGGAGAAGTCTTGCTATTAGTAGTCATGTGAATTTGGTATTCGTTCGATATTTTGATGAGATGTATGTTGTCTAACCTCTAGTGGTGTTATGTGAACGTCGACTACATAACACTTCACCATTATTTGGGCCTAGAGGAAGGCATTGGGAAGTAATAAGTAGATGATGGGTTGCTAGAGTGACAGAAGCTTAAACCCTAGTTTATGCGTTGCTTCGTAAGGGGCTGATTTGGATCCATATGTTTCATGCTATGGTTAGGTTTACCTTAATACTTTTGTTGTAGTTGCGGATGCTTGCAATAGAGGTTAATCATAAGTGGGATGCTTGTTCAAGTAAGATAGTACCCAAGCACCGGTCCACCCACATATCAAAATATCAAAGTACCGAACGCGAATCATATGAACGTGATGAAAACTAGCTTGACGATAATTCCCATGTGTCCTCGGGAGCGCTTTTCTCTATATAAGAGTTTGTCCAGGCTTGTCCTTTGCTACAAAAGGATTGGGCCATCTTGCTGCACTTTATTTACCTTTGTTACTTGTTGCTCGTTACAAATTATCCTATCACAAAACTATCTGTTACCACTTATTTCAGTACTTGCAGAGAATACCTTGCTGAAAACCGCTTATCATTTCCTTCTGCTCCTCGTTGGGTTCGACACTCCTACTTATCGAAAGGACTACGATAGATCCCCTATACTTGTGGGTCATCACTTTGCTTCAATCCACTTGGTGAATTTGTCCACGGCGACAAGGAGATGGGTCATGCCGCCGCGTGTTGTCTTGAATGGTCCCACCATGTCCAGCCCCCACACGGCAAAAGGCCAGGTGAGGGGGATGGTCTTGAGTGCAGAAGCCGACAAATGTTGCTTGGCCCGACAAGTGCCGCCCGATGAGATCTCGGCCCTTCTCTGATCTTGGCCCGACAAGTGCCGCCCGATGAGATATCTTTGAGGATTGCTTGGCCCTTCTCTGATTCTACGCAGCGCTGGAAGACTCCAGTCATGTTGCGCCTGACAAGCTCTCTATTTACTATCATGTAGGCTCCTGCACAGCGCTGCACTTGTCGGGCTGAGATCTCATCGGGCGGCAGTTCTCTGTTCACCAGAAACTTGAGGATGGGCAATGCCCATGAAGGTGCTTGAATTTCTTCTACTGCCACTACGGCCACTTTTACTAGGGCGGTTGGGTTGGGAGGCGGCGGGTTGGGGTCGGCTACCACTTGCTGCGTTGCTGAAGTCCCTGGGCCAACTGCTATAGCCCCCGGGCAGGGTTGTGAAGTCCCCGGGCCGGGTGCGACTGCTGCAGTCCCTGAGCCGCTTGGTGAAATCCCTGGGCCGACTGCTGCAGCCCCCGGGCCAGGTTGTGAAGTCCCCAGGCCGGGTGCGACTGCTGCAGTCCCCGCGCCACCTGCTGAAGTCCCCGGGCCGGCTGCTGCAGCCCCCGAGTCGGATCCGACTGCTTTGGGAGGAGCTGGCACAAAGATGGACTTAGATTCTGGAGAAGGCTTGATTGACGGCTTGCGGAGGCACTGAAGGGAGACGCCGGCTGGTATTGCTTGATGGGTGGAGCCGATCCGTGCCAGGGTATCAGCTGGCTCGTTTTCATTCCGTGGCACGTGAAGGAAGTCGCACCCCTCAAAATATCCGCTGAGCTGATGAACGAGAAAGCGGTAACTTGCCATGTTTGCATCCTTGGCATCCCAGTCACCAGACGACTGTTGAACCACAAAGTCGGAGTCGCCGTAGCACAGGATCCGGCAGATACCGATCTCTTTGGCCAACCGGAGGCCGTGTATTAGTGCTTCATACTCGGCCACATTGTTGGAGGCGGCAAAATGGATTTGCAATGTGTATCTGAGATTGTCACCTTTGGGAGAAGTAAGAACACGGCGGCTCCCAAGCCGGTGCGCATCTTCGAGTCATCAAAGTGCATTCGCCAATGAGTGGAGTCCGGAGCTGGCGGCAGGTACTGGGTCTCGGCCCAGTCGATAAGGAAGTCGATCAGTGCTTGGGACTTGATGGCGGTGCGTGGCTGGTAGAAGATGGTGTAGGGGGCCAACTCGATGGCCCATTTGGCCACCTGGCCAGATGCATCTATGTTGCCAATTATCTCGGCAAGCGGGGCAGTGCAAACAACCGTGATTGGGTGCTCTTGAAAGTATGGCTTCAGTTTCTTGGCGGCAAAGTGCATGCCGTAGCACATCTTCTAATAGTGAGGGTAGTTCTGCTTCGAGGTTGACAGCACCTCGCTCAAATAGTACACGGGCCTCTGGACCGGCTATGCTCTGCCGTCTTCTGGGCGCTCTACTACCATGACAATGTTGACCACCCGGCTGGTGGCGGCGATGTATAGGTACATGGGCTCTTTAGAAGTTGGAGCCGCCAAGACAGGCGGCGTGGTCAACATCTTCTTCAACTGGAGAAAAGCTTCATCCGCCTTGTCATTCCACTCGAAATGAGTGGTCTTCTTCATGAGGTGGTACAGGGGAAGAGCCTTCTCGCCCAGCCGACTGATGAAGCGGCTGATGGATGCCAAACAGCCGGTGAATTTCTGGACGCCTCTCAGTCGGGTGGGTCTCTCCATCCTCTCTATGGCCTTGATCTTCACAAGGTTGCACTCAATGCCGCGCTCTGAGACCAGGAAGCCAAGGAGTTGGTCGGCTGGTACTCCAAAGACGCATTTCTCTGGGTTGAGCTTGATTTGAAACCGGCGCAGATTTTCAAAGGTCTCCTTCAAATCTTACAAGATGGTACCGCGTTTCTCCGTCTTCACCACAACATCGTCTATGTAGATGTGGGCATTTCTGCCGAGTTGCTTGAGGAGGCACTTCTGCATGCAACGCTGAAACGTGGCACCGGCATTTCTCAAGCCGAATGTCATGGTCAGGTAACAGAAGGCTCTGAATGGTGTGATGAAGGCGGTCTTCAGGCGGTCTGCCGGGTTCAACTTGATCTGGTGATAACCTGAGTAGGCATCCAAGAAACCCAACAGCTCGCATCCGGCTGTGGAGTCTATCACTTGGTCAATCCGGGGTAATGCAAACGGATCCTTGGGGCAGGCTTTGTTGAGACTGGTGTAATCAATGCACATGCGCCATTTGTTATTCTTCTTTAGTACAAGGACTGGGTTGGCAAGCCATTCTGGGAATAAAACTTCCGTAATGAAGTCGGCTGCCAACAGGCGGGCGATCTCCTCTCCAACGATTCTTCTCTTCTCCTCCGACAGTCGGCGGAGGGGTTGTTTGACTGGTTTGGCATCTGCTCTAACATGTAGCCTGTGCTCGGCGAAATCCGTCGGAACACCCGGCATGTCTTTGGGATACCATGCAAAGATGTCCCGATTCTCACGGAAGAAATCAACGAGCTCGCTTTCCTATTTGCTATCAAGGTTGGCACCTATGACAGCGTGCCTCTCCGGGTGCTCAGGGTCCAAGGGAATCTTGTTTTTATCTTTGGCCGGCTGGAAGGAGCCATGGGTCTCTGACTCTTTGGGTTCTGGTGACAGGTTCGGCTGCTTGCCGGCCATGGCCACCACCCGATCCAGGAGCTTCTTCTCAGCAGCAATCAAAAGGGACTCGGCCAGCCAGCTGCTGGCTGCAGCACAGGCGGACGATTTCTCATAGTCTCCATTGATCGTGATAATGCCCTTGGTCCCTGGCATCTTCAGCTTGAGGTCGGCATAATGGGGTACCGCCATGAACTTGGCTAGAGCTGGTTGGCCTAGGAGCACATGATAAGGGCTTTCCAGGTCAACCACCTCAAACCAGATCGCTTCCTAGAGGAAGTGATTCCTGTCTCCAAAGATGACATCTATCTTGACCTTGCCGATTGGTGAGCAGGAAAGGCCGGGCACAATGCCATGAAACATAGTCCGACTGGGCAGGAGTTGCTTATGTTTGATGCACAGCTTCTCCATGGTATCGCGGTAAATAATGTTGATGCTGCTGCCGCAATCTATCAGAATCCGGGAAAACGAGCAGCTCGCCTCTCCGTGGTAAGGGTGGCATCCAACACTAAGGCATAGGAACCCGGAGAAGGCATCACTTCTGGGTGGTCAGCATGGCTCTAGCTGATAGGCTTCTCAGACCAGTGCATGAACTCTGGAGCAGCTGAGGCAACTGCATTTACTTCATGGTGCTACTGACGTCGGCTGTGTTTGTCGCTGGCCACACTGGTCAAGACAATGTAAGCACCATGTTCTTTAGGGTAATCATCTTGGACTGCGCCGACTGCTGGATGGGCGGCTGGCTGCTGAGGAGGCGGAGCCGGTAGGCGGAGGAGGCAGTCCTTCTCCCTTGGCGATTCGGACGAGCCAGTGGCACTTCCGAGTTGTATGGTTGGACGGCTTCGCACTGCTGTGGAACTTGCAGGGGGCATCGAGGGTGTGCTCAAAGGAGAAAGCGGGCAACCAAGCTTGCTTGCCACCCTTCTAGCGCTTGGGGAGTGGTTGTCCTTCAGGCTGCTGATCCTCAACTGTCGCCACCTGCCGGCTGGGGGGCTTTGCGCTTGTTGTCGTTCGGCTGCTGGCACCTACTGTTGTCTCCAGCCGGCATTCGAGGAGCCGGAGGGAGCACCTTCCCTGAAGCATCCGCTCGGAGCTCTGACTTCATGGAGGAGTCGGCAGTGGCGTACTTGTCTCCTATGACCAGCAGCTCGTCGAGTATGTCCGGCTCGTCGCAGAGGAGTCGGTGCTTGAGTAGGGTGCCTTCTCGGCACCCGGCAGTTAAGTACTCGATTGCTTGGACCTCATCCACCCCTTCGCAGGAGTTGCGCAGTTCAACCCACCGCGTCTGGTAGTCGTGGGTGGACTTGTCAGGGCCTTGAACGCACGGCGAGAGCTGGCGGGGCTTGGGAGGCCGCTTGTAGGTGCTGGTGAAGTTGCGGACGAAGACCTCAGTGAAATCTACCCAGCTGTTGATGCTGCGAGGCTTCAGGTTGTTCAGCCATGTCCAGGCTGTGCCCTGGAGCATGAGCGGAACGTACTTCACGGCAACACGCTTGTTGGCGTTTGCTATGCTGACTGTAGTGGAGTAGTCAACCAACCAATCCTCCGGCTTCACGGAGCCGTTGTACTTGGGCGTGTCTCGTGGGAGCGAGAACCCTTTGGGGAAGGGCTCGTCGCGGATGCGGGGGCCGAAACAAGGCAGGCCCATCATGTCTTCTTCTTCTAACGCCAGGGACCGATCAAGGCGGTCGATCCGGTGGCGTGCGTCATTCTCTCCGACTACTTCTCGGCGGCCTAGCTGGTCGCCGAGTGTCGGGTGCTCAACAAGTGGCAAGGAGGCGTGCCTCTCCCTACGAGGAGGAGGAGGAGGCGGGTAGTCATCTCGCCGTTCCACTGCTCGTGGGCGGCCATCTTGGTCGCGCTCGATGGTGATGCGGGTGCGGCTGCGGCTAGCAGCCGGCTCTTTGTCTCGTTTGTCGCGGACGCCGCCTATTGGCGTCTGGGAGGTCGCGCCTTGCTCTCGGTGAGGGGGCGGGTTCTCAACCCGCTGGCCGGGATCTTCTGCGTGGCAGCCACGTCAATGAGCTGCTGAACGCGCTCCGTCATGCAGCGGCGCTCGTCGCCCTCAAGGTGGTCCAGCTCGTCTGCTGCCGCCTGGGCAGCTCGTAGGTTCTCCATGGGCGTGGCATAGATAGGGCAGTCTGCCCCAAACATGCTGGCGATGGCAGCGCCGCGCTGCCGGACTGTGCCGATGCGGCTGGGCCCGCCAGCAGCCGGCGTGCCGCCAACAGTGCGGTGGATCTCACGCTGGTAGGCCTCTGAGAGGCGTCTCATGGTGGCCAACTTCTTGGCGTTTTCGACGAGCGAGATGCGATGGGCTTCCAGCATCTTGGCGTCAGCGTCTTCTGCAATGGGCGCAGACAGATCCCGCAGCGCCGCCTACAGCGGGTCTTGGGCACCCCCACCAGAGGCTCCATCGTGGCTGATCATGAGCACCTCCGTGACGGTGCTTCCGTCGCTGTCGGCGTGAGGGAGAGGGTCGTCGATGACCACCACGTTGGTGGGGAAGGCCTCTAGGGACGCGGTGTCGGAGTCGACAAGCATCGGGTTGGTGGAGCCGATCGACTCCAGGTCGGAGGCCGGCTCGTTGGTGATGTCATGCTTGCCAAGGAGGTCAAGGAGGAAGCTCTCGGAGCTGGCTACTCCCACGTCAGGCGCGAAGTCGTCGGAGAGGCGGACCTCGCCAACGAGGTCAGCAAGGCAGCTCGCCACGCAGGCGAGCTCAGCGTCATGCAGTCCACCGGCGCCAATGCCATTAGGCGTGCGAGGCTGGCTGCGCTCGCTTGGGAGGAACAGGGTTCCCGTCCAGAACAGATCTGCGGACGATGGTGCACCTAGCCCCACGGTGGGCGCAAAATGTCGGGGGTGTCGTGCGACATATGCCAAAGGATGGCTTATCATGGAGGGGGCTAATAATACGTCGCCGGTGCCAGGAAATGGGTTAAGGCGAAAACATGCCCGCCGGCGAATCTTACCCAAGTTCGGGGCTCTCCT
Source organism: Triticum aestivum (assembly GCF_018294505.1). Classification (NCBI taxonomy): domain Eukaryota; kingdom Viridiplantae; phylum Streptophyta; class Magnoliopsida; order Poales; family Poaceae; genus Triticum; species Triticum aestivum. The sequence goes on from NC_057805.1 coordinate 245,264,732, forward strand.
AGGAGATAACACCCCTACTCCTGCTCTGCTGGGTCTCCGCATGATCACTCAAGCAACAAAGGTGGCTACAGACTTGCTCCTTGAGCTATTTCTCTAGAGGGGGAAGAAGAACAAGGCTAGTGCTAACTTCCTCTCGCTATGTGTGTGTGTGGGTGGACTAAAGTCTCAACCCTTTGCATGGATGCCCTGGGGGTTTATATAGGCCTACCCCCCAGGGGTACAAAGGTAATCTGGCCGGGTGTAGCACCCTGCTATCAGTGTCTATGGTCGCCGGCTTCTCGCCGACCGCCTGGTGGGTCCCGCCGGCTGTCTCGTACTTGGCCAACAGGCCGCGCCCGCCGCTGGCGGGTCCTGCCGGTTGCTTAGCACTGTGGCAATGCCACTGATGATGTGTGCTTTGTCGGGGAGGCATGGCTACAGTACCGCCGCCTGGCGGGCGATCGCTGTAGCCACTCCCCATCTCTTCTGATTAATGGCGCACGGACTTTGAGGGAGGGAGAGGGCCGCCTGTTGGGAGTCGGCCTCCCCTCGTGCCGACTGGTCCGAGCTTGCCGCCTTCGGACTTCTCACTGAAAGGTAGGGACCGCTGCGTGTGGGCCGTACCGACAGCCCGTAGTGGGAGCATGGCCTTCTCTACCATGGGTGATGTCATGGGCTGGGTGGCAATAGTGTCGTGTCGGGCGGGGGATGTCCACCCAGTACGCCGCATTGTAGCCACGCTCCTCCCTGGATTCGGGGGTGGTAGGCAGCACTGTAGCCATGCCCCGTCTCGTCGTCATCATGTGGTGCAAACTTTGAGGGCGCTTGAGGCCGCCTGCTAGGAGCCGCCTCTCTGGAGACCGTCTGCTAGGAGTCGGCCCACCTCGGGGCCATCTTCTGAGCCTTGCCGCCTGCTGGCTGCCGGCCGCAAGAAGGCGACGCTTTGGTCTTTGATTCTTGAGGGGCGCAGCCGGCCCAGATGTCCTGAAATACCATGGGAGGCTGATGAGGCTACCCGTGGTCATTCACTCGGACACAATGTCTTATTGGAAATAATACATACCGATGGATGCGGTCCAATGAGTGTTGAGGCTCGTGGCAGGTATCATTATTTTCTGACCTTCATAGATGATTTGAGCATATATGAGTCTATCTACTTAATGAAACACAAGTCAGAAACGTTTGAAAAGTTCAAAGAATTTTAGAGTGAAGTGGAGAATCATCGTGACAAGAAAATAAAGTTTCTACGATCTGATCGCAGAGGCGAATATTTGAGTTACGAGTTTGGCCTTCATTTAAAACAATGGGGAATAGTTTCACAACTCACGCCACCTGGAACACCACAGCGTAATGGTGTGTCTGAACATCGTAACCGTACTTTATTAGATATGGTGCGATCTATGATGTATCTTACCGATTTACCACTATCGTTTTGGGGTTATGCATTAGAGACAGCTGCATTCACGTTAAATAGGGCACCATCTAAATCCGTTGAGACGACCCCGTATGAACTATGGTTTGGCAAGAAATCTAAGCTCTCTTTCTTAAATTTTGGGGTTGCGATGCTTATGTGAAAAAGCTTCAGCCTGATAAACTCGAACCCAGATCGAAGAAGTGCGTCTTCATAGGATACCCAAAAAAATGTTGGGTACACCTTCTATCACAGATCCAAAGGCAAGATCTTTGTTGCTAAGAATGGATCCTTTCTAGAGAAGGAGTTTCTCTCGAAAGAAGTGAGTGGGAGGAAAGTAGAACTAGATGAGGTAATTGTACATTCTCACGAATTGGAAAGTTGCTCGTCACAGAAAACGGTTCCCGTGATGCCTGCACCAACTAGTGAGGAACCTAATGATAATGATCATGAAACTTCGGATCAAGTTACTACCGTGCCTCGAGGTCAACCAGAGCACGTTCCGCACTAGAGTGGTACGGTAATCCTGTTCTGGAAGTCATGTTACTAGACCATGACGAACCTACGAACTATGAGGAAGTGATGATGAGCCTAGATTCCAATAAGTGGCTTGAGGCCATGAAATTTGAGATAGGATCCATGTATGAGAACAAATTATGGACTTTGATTGACTTGCCCAATGATCGGCAAGCCATTGAGAATAAATTGATCTTCAAGAGGAAGACGGACGCTGATAGTAGTGTTACTATCTACAAAGCTCGAATTGTCGCAAAAGGTTTTCGACAAGTTCAAGGTGTTGACTACGATGAGATTTTCTCACTCGTATCGATGCTTAAAGTCTGTCTAAATCATGTTAGCAATTTTCGTATTTTATTAAATCTGGCAAATGGATGTCAAAACTGCTTTCCTTAATGAATTTATAAAAGAAAAGTTGTATATGATGCAACCAAAAGGTTTTCTCAATCCTAAAGGTGATAAAAAAGTGTGCAAGCTCCAACGATCCATCTATGGACTGGTGCAAGCATCTCGGAGTTGGACTATACGCTTTGATGAGTTGATCAAAGCATATAGTTTTATACAGACTTGCCATGAAGCCTGTATTTACAAGAAAGTGAGTGGGAGCACTACAGCCTTTCTGATTAGTATATGTGAATGACATATTGTTGATCAAAAATGATGTAGAATTTTCTGGAAAGCATAAAGGAGTGATTGAAAGGAGTTTTTTAAAGAAAGACCTCGGTGAAGCTGCTTACATATTGGGCATCAAGATCTATAGAGATAGATCAAGACGCTTGATAATACTTTCGATGAGTACATACCTTGATAAGATTTTGAAGGAGTTCAAAATGGATCAGTAAAAGAAGGAGTTCTTGCCTGAGTTGTAAGGTATGAAGTTGAGTAAGACTCAAGACCCGACCATGGCAGAAGATAGAGAGAGAATGAAAGTCATTTCCTATGCCTCAGCCATAGGTTCTATAAAGTATGCCACGATGTATACCAGACCTATTTTGTACCTTGCCATGAGTTTGGCAAAGGGGTACAATATTGATCCAGGAGTAGATCACTGGACAGCGGTGAAAATTATCCCTAGAAGAGTAAGGAAATATTTCTTGGTTATGGAGGTGATAAAGAGGTCGTCGTGAAGAGTTACGTCGATGCAAGCTTTGACAGCAATCTGGATGACTCTGAGTCTCAATCTGGATACATATTGAAAGTGGGAGCAATTAGCTAGAGTGGCTCTGTGCAGAGCATTGTAGACATAGAAATTTTCAAAATACATACAGATCTGAATGTGGCAGACCCGTTGACTAAACTTCTCTCACAAGCAAAACATGATCACACCTTAGTACTCTTTGGGTGTTAGTCACATAGCAATGTGAACTACATTGTTGACTCTAGTAAACCCTTTGGGTGTTGATCACATGGCGATGTGAACTATGGGTGTTAATCACATAAACATGTGAACTATTAGTGTTAAATCACATGGCGATGTGAACTAGATTATTGACTCTAGTGCAAGTGGGAGACTGAAGGAAATATGCCCTAGAGGCCATAATAAAGTTGCTATTTTATATTTCCTTATATCATGATAAATGTTTATTATTCATGCTAGAATTGTATTAACCGGAAACTTGATACATGTGTGGATACATAGACAAAACACAATGTCCCTAGTAAGCCTCTACTAGACTAGCTCGTTAATCAAAGATGGTTAAGTTTCCTAACTATAGACATGTGTTGTCACTTGATGAACGGGATCACATCATTAGGAGAATGATGTGATGGACAAGACCCATCCGTTAGCTTAGCATAATGATTATTAAGTTTTATTGCTATTGCTTTCTTCATGACTTATACATATTCCTTTGACGATGAGATTATGCAACTCCCGGATACCGGAGGAATACCTTGTGTGCTATCAAATGTCACAACGTAACTGGGTGATTATAAAGATGCTCTATAGGTATCTCCGAAGGTATTTGTTTGGTTGGCATAGATCGAGATTAGGATTTGTCACTCCGAGTATCGGAGAGGTATCTCTGGGCCCTCCCGGTAATGCACATCATAATAAGCCTTGCAAGCAATGTAAATAATGAGTTAGTTATGGGATGATGCATTACAGAATGAGTAAAGAGACTTGCCGATAATGAGATCGAACTAGGTATGAAGATACCGACGACCGAATCTAGGGCAAGTAACATACCGTTGACAAAGGGAATAATGTATGTTGTCATAACGGTTCGACCTATAAAGATCTTCGTAGAATATGTGGGAGCCAATATGAGCATCCAGGTTCCGCTATTGGTTATTGACCGTAGAGGTGTCTCGGTCATGTCTACATAGTTCTCGAACCCGTAGGGTCCGCACGCTTAACGTTCGATGACGATTTGTCTTATATGAGTTATGTGATTTGGTGACCGAATGTTGTTCAGAGTCCCGGATGAGATCACGGAAGTGACGAGGAGTCCCGAAATGTTCGAGAGGTAAAGATTCATATATAGGACGATAGTATTCGGACACCAGAAGTGTTCTGGGTTACCGGGTACGTATCGGGTCACCGGAAGGGGTTCCGGGTTACCCCCGGCAAACTATACGGGCCTTATGGGCCAAGAGGGGAAACACACCAGCCACAAAGGGGCTGGTGCCCCCCCCCCATATGGGCTGGCCAAATTGGAGAGGGAAACGGGATAGGCTTCCTCCTACTTTGGGCGCCCCCTTCGCTGCCTCTCCTCCCCTCCAACCTATATATATGAAGGGGGCACCGCTAGAACACACAACAAACATTGTTAGTCGTGTGCGGCACCCCCCTCCACAGTGTACGCCTCCGGTCATATTCACGTAGTGCATAGGTGAAGCCCTACGCGGATCACTTCACAATCACCATCACCACGCCGTCGTGCTGACGGAACTCTCCCTTGACACTTTGCTGGATCAAGAGTTCGAGGGACGTCATTGAGCTAAACGTGCGCAGAACTCGGAGGTGTCGTACGTTCGGTGCTTGATCGGCCGGAATGAGAAGAAGTTCGAATACATCAACCGCATTGTCAAACGCTTCCGCTTTCGATCTATGAGGGTACGTGGACACACACTCTGCCTCTCGTTGCTATGCTTCTCCTAGATAGATCTTGCATGAGCGTAGGAAATTTTTGAAATTGCACGCTACGTTCCCCAACATAGGGCCCACTCAAAATAAACACCGTTGAAAATGGTTGCTTGAATGAGAGATTGCACCGGTTGAATTAAATGGCTTAAATGAGATAACAACCTCAAAATAGCTTGATCAGATTAAGAATGGAAACACAAATCTTCTGAGATATCTTCGGCACTCCAGAGCAAAAGAATGACAAGAGGTGAATGATTAAGAGGTGCACCGGCATGAGATAGCATTTGAAACAAGGAAAGGGATATGATCAACAAAGTTTGAATTGAATCCATTGGAGAAGAAACAAGAACGAAGGATGATGAACTTGAAACTGTTGAGCATCTTCACGCAAAATCACCGGATCGAAACTTGAAAGAAAAGGATGATGATTTTGATTAATAAAAGGATACTTGATTAAGATATCTGAGTCCCTGAAGAAAAGGGTGGGATGGCGGGAAAAATGCACTTGGGATGAATGAAACAAACAATCCTCAAGCTTCTCAATGGCGCCCGACGGAATAACTTGAAGAGAAGTGCACCGGTTGAAAATGATTGACAAGACAATCTTGATAATCAAGAAGGATTAGCATTCACATAGAAATATGAGAACACCACTTAGGGAAGGTATGGAATCAACACTTGACATTGAAGCAACTCGAATACCACAACTCAAAACAAAACAAAGGAATTGGCTTGCGGAATAAGCCAAAACAAATACATAACCCTCATGCATAAGTTGGAAGGATGATCCAACGTAACTACTTGAATTCCCACCTAAAAACTCCCGAAACTTCCCGATTATGCAATCTAGTGTTGGGGATATAGGGAGGCACAAATATCTCACACAACTAACAAATCCTACACTCCAACTATATCCATTCGTCAACACATAACCAATAAAACTTTGGAAATCGTGTACCTCTGACCTTCGAAAACATTCAATATACTAGCTATGGCAATACATCCGATCGCTCTCCCAGCACTGGGTGGCACCAAACTACTCTCACCACAAAGAGAATAGAAGTAGACTAAGGCATAGCCTAGTGGTGGGAAGGGGCTGATGCCTTTCCACCCACCCAGGTTCAAGGCATGGTACTGCAATTTGGGTTTGTTGCACCAATTATACTGTAGGGGGTTCTCGTACAGTCTTTTTGTCAAAAAACAAAGAGTATAGAAGCGTTTTCGATGTCGGCATCCTCTGGTATTCTAGAACTGAAATGATAAACACTGTGATGAAAACACCTTGGAGCGCAACTCCTCGAGACACTGCCACAACCCCTAAATGTCAGGAGGCACCAAGACATAATTCCCGTCACAATAATATCGGACCGATTCCAAGATACCCGCGTGATCCTAAAAAAAATTGAGTGAAAAAGAGGTGAGTGAAGTCAAAACATCTACGTCAGGAGTCCTCACCAGAGCGACGAAGGGGATAAGGAGTAAAAATAATTCCTACTCTCTGATATAACTAAGACTCAAAATAGTTTTCTTCTAGACTCAACGCGAGCGGTTCGATCAATCAAGGGGGCTCGTAAGGTCGGTAAGGCTCTGATACCAACTTGTAGCGCCCAAGATGTGATTCTATCCCAATCACGTGATGAACTCATGATTGGGACACAACCTCATTTCAAGCGCATAGCAAGGTGGATATCATTACAACATACCATGTACTGAATAGATGAGCATACAAGATAAATGATTACACTCGCCACAAGCTACAACATCAATACAACAGTTCATCAATACATAGCAATCATCATACAGAAGAGCAGGATCCGACTACGGATGAAATCAAACAAAAAAGAGAACGACATCCACCCTGCTAACCCAGGCTCCCCGACCCGGAACCTATCCCTTCATCAAAGAAGTAGCAGAAGAAGAGCTCCAAACAAGCAAGCATCGTTGTCACGTCAATATCATCGCATTACCTGTACCTGCAACTGTTGTTGTAGTAATCTATGAGCCACGAGGACTCAGTAATCCCATTACCATGGGTATCAAGACTAGCAAATCTTAATGGGTATGGAATGGTTAAGTGGGGAGGTTGCAGCAAGCGACTAAGCATTGTATGGTGGCTAACTTACGAGTACAAGAATAAGAAGAGAAACTAAGCACAACGGTCGCAGACTAGTAATGATCAAGAACTGGTCCTGAACTACTTACAAGTCAGTTCATAACCCCATCGTGTTCTCTTCTCGAACTCACTCGAAAAGAGACGGTCACGGTTACGCACACGGTTGGTGTATTTTATTTCGGATCTGGTGTCAATTTCTCTACAACCGGATATTAAAAATTCCCATCTGCCACATAACCGCAGGCACGACTCTCGAAAGTTTAAATCCTGCAGGGGTGTCCCATCTTATTCCATCACAAACTCTCACGATCAACAGAGGAAAATCCTCCTCCCAGAACAACTCGATTAAGCTCGAAAACCCGGTTCACAAGACATTTCGACAATGGTAAAAAAACCAACAAGACCTCCCGACGTGCCGACACCCTGATAGTAGCCACGCGTATCTTGTCTCAGGCCACGACGGATGAGCTACAAATATAGGTGCCAAAGAAAATAATCCAGGTTACCCCGGGGCGGCCTTGCACAGTGCTCTAGTTTGAACTAGCACCAACAGCACTGGCCCCTGTATTATGTGGAATTAAGAATCCTCGGGGATGCGACCCCCTACGCAAATTAATTAATTATTAGTATTATTATGTTGGCAAATGTTAAAACCAGAGTTGGGCCTTGCTGGAAGAGTTTTATTCAAAGCGAACTGTCAAGGCGGGCCCATAAACCCCGACCGTGTTAGGAACGCAAAATCAAGGAACATAACACTGGTATAACGGAACTAGGGCGGCAAGAGTGGAACAAAACACCAGGTAAAAGGCCGATCCTTCCACCCTTTACCAAGTATATATGTGCATTAATTAAATAAGAGATATTGTGATATTCGATGATATCCATGTTCCTACATGGAACAAATTGCAACAGCACCTGCAACTAGCAACGCTATAAGAGGGGCTGAGCAAAGCGGTAACATAGCCAAACAACGGTTTGCTAGGATGGGAAAAAGGTTAGAGGCTGTTTCATGGCATATTGGAAGGCTTGATAAACAAGTGGTGGGTAGCGCGACATAGCGATAGCATCAAGACAACTAGCAAAGCAAAGATAGTAGTGAGATCCAAGGTATCGGTCATCTTGCCTGAAATCCCAGTAGAAAGAAGACCAAATCCATGAAGTAGACGAACCTACGTAGTCGAACAAATCCTCACAATCGCAACGTTGGTGGAACTATCGAGAAGAAGCAACACCGAAAAGAAGCAAACAACATGGTAAACACACAAGCATAAACATGGCATGATGCACAATCAAGCATCATGCATGTCCGGTTTAATGATTCATGGCATGACAAAGTGCAACAAACAATACTACAAATTAAGTGGGGCTCAATATGCAACTCGTTGCATATTGAAGAAACACCACATCAATTATTTAGTTCACTCTTTTTTATGTACCCAACAATATTAAATGTGGTTAAACATGGCAAGAGGTGAAACATAATCAAACTAAATATTTAGGAAAGTTTAAATGAGGCCAGAAACAGCAAACAACAATTCTGGAAAATTCCCACATGTAATTTCGGAATTTGATGCAAACAACAATTTTAGACATTTTAAACGTTGTTATCATGATGCGGGTGACATATGCAAGTTATATGCAATTTTAAGAAAATGTTTACATGAGCATGTTATGAAGCATTTTTCACTGTGGCGGAACGAAAGGGGTGCCACAGCAACGACAATTGAAATGGCGCCACGGCAACACTCCGGTGATCTGACAACCCATTGAGATACCGGTGCAAAATACCAAGTGTATGGATGTGCGGAACATGCTAGAGATGGTGGGTGATCCCGGTTACTGAGTTCCCATAGGTCTACGCATGGCAAACAAGGAGGACCATGCAATGACAACTCGGACATGGTGCAAACATGAGCATCTCATACAACACACATGCACTCATACACAGGCGATCGTCTCGGCAGTTATACCTTCGAAGCGTGCATTTTCGGAGCGGATCGGGTTCGATGCGGTGTAGGGGAAGTATACATTCTCAGGGCAGTCATAGTGGAAGTAGTGGTACACATCGACAGTAGTTGTACACGGGTCGTAGACATTCGAGTCATCGGTAGAGGTACTTGACACACACGAGGTCTTCTAGGGTCGATGTAGTGGTACACATGAAGGTAGTCGAACTTGACCCTTGTGTTACACGTGTCTTCGGCGACGGTAGTGGAACTTGGCGTCTGTGCTACATGGGTCTTCTGCGACGGTAGATGTACATGGTCCACGAGTCGTCGATCGTTCGGGGTCCGACTTGCCGGTCTTGCCGACATGAAAGACGTACGGTCTTGAGGGCCTTCGGTGGACTTACCGGTCTCGGGTCTCGACGTTTCCGCAGATGGCGGCAGAGGATAGAGCTCTGCAGGGATATGGAGCACAGCAGGCGGCGAAGCTGCCGGATCAGCAAGCAAGCAGAGGAGGTGCTGCAACACTGCTCGAAATGGATCCTGCGCGACCTGACCCGCAGTCAACGCGACCACGAGCGGGCGCTGGCGTTCGTCTCGCACAAGAGGAAGCAGACAGTAGCAACTTGGCGAGGACGCAGGCGGAGGGGTTGATGGCGACAGCCGGCGAGGTTGTGAAGGTGCTGCAGCAGCGGAGGATCTGCGGGGAGGGAGAAGGCGGAGGGCGGAGCAGGTCAGGCGAGGCAGCAGAGGGACGGCGGGAGCAGAGGAGCAGCAGAGCTCTTGGAGGTCGCCGGCGGCACCGAAACGTGTCGGAGCTGTGGGCGAGGCCAGGAACGGCAGCGGTGGCGCTGGACTTGGCTCCGAGACGATGCCGCTGGAGGGTGGTGAGGACGGGGCCTTTGGCATCACAGGAAGCAGAGGAGGCCGAGGGAGCGTAGGGGTGGCGCTCGTCGGGGCTACGACGGCGAGGTGATGAGGGGCGAAGCGCGAGGTGGCTGTCTTGGAAGAAATGCCGAGAGAGATTGGAGTGGAGTTTGGGCATGAAGTTAATTTTATCAGACTTACAAAAATGAGCTTGATCCAAGTAAAATGGAGATGAACATGTGGGTGAAGTTTAAATCAAACTCATTTGAATTTAATTCAAATGGTTCTCCATAGGAAGTAGGTGATAGGGAGGTCCAAAAATGTTGAGGTTTAAGGTGGAGCTCAGGAAAGTGAGGAAAGAATTATCGACAAAGTTTGGGGACAAAAAAAGAAATAGTGAAGGCATGGAATTAAGAATTCAAGTGTGTTATGGTAAATTCCAAATTAACGGAATATTTTATTATAGCTCCTTAAAATATTGAGAGACTTGTATATGTTGTAAAGAGAAATCAACATGTGAATTCCCTCGGTTTAAATAGATCAACGATCTATGCAATTTATTTAGCTGAGTTTTCAAAAGGGGTGCATGATGACATGATGCAATGCAAATGATGCAAGGATGAATGCAACAAACAAAACAAATCACACGACGAAACTCGGAATACATGGAAGGCATCTGGAGCGTCGGTCTCGGGTCATCACAGGGGGCTGCCCCTCAGGGGGCCTTGTCGTCGTTCGCCTCGCGAGGGTCCTGCTTGTGAAGCCTTGGATTTGGGTCGTACTGGGCTAACAATGACGCCGCGTAGTGGGGCACGGGTAGAAGAGTCTGGGTACCCCCGATACCAGAACTCCGACACACCAGCTATATCTTCACACGCAAAGAAGTGCCTCCTTATCCTCCCTGACAGCTGGGACCCACCCGGTCGAAGTGTACGTAGCGTTGTCGGTCTGGTCACGAACGTGTACGTACATACTGGTCGATAGGTGTCTCTGCAAGTATGAACCGTGGTTGAGCAAGTAGCGGAACGTGTTGTAGTATAGTCCCCTACGTAGCAGTCCATGCAGTCCCGTCTAAATTGAGTACATGTACGTACAATCACACTGCAAAAAATACGGGCACATACATACATAATGGCGGGGTCTCGAACGCGTACTCGTGCATACGTACGACCAGGGATCATGTACATGGAAAGGCAAGGGAAGGCAGCACCGGCCTCCTATTCATCGACAGCCAACCGGCTAGGTCGGAACGGATGATACAGTGCCATGTTCTCACCGGGAGCCAAGTAACTGAGTCGAAAGGAGTCTTGTTCATCGGGAGCGAAGCAACTGAGCCGGAACGTGTCCTATTCATCGGGAGCTAACCGGCTTGGATGGAATAGCCAAAATGGGATCTGGTGTAATGCAAAACGGAGGAAACGGACTTCTGCTCGACGGCCTACAGTTGAAACGAGGTCATGTTGATCGTGAGGTGTTTGGCATACCACAAAACGGAGGAAACGGACTTGTATTCGAGTGCCTACGGTCGAAAAGGGGTCTTGTTGATCGGGAGGGGTCTGGCCTACAGCAAAACGAAGGAAACAGAATTCTGTTCGAGCGCATATGGTCCAAATAGGATCATGTTCATCGGGAGGGGTGTGGCGTACCATAAAACAGGACTCCACAGGCTACTGTTCATCCACTGTCTACTACCTCACTCCAGCCTCCACAGGCTACTGTTCATCCACTGTCAACTTCCTCCAGCCTCCACCAGCTACTGCTCATCCACGGGCTACTGTTCATACATCCTACACCGGATATTGTTCTACTAGCCTTCATGGGGTCTTGTTCATCCACCCCCAATCGGCTGGGGTGTGTGGCGGCCTCCTCGGGGTCCTATTCATCTAGCGGCAACCGCCTACTGCCATGGGGTCCTATTCATTTAGCTGCAACCGTCTACACAAGGTCAGGGTCCTCTTCATCCGACACCCACTGGGAATTGTTCATCCACAACTAACCAACCGGCTGGACTCACCAGGTCTCAACTCGTTCTATGTATCGCGCGTGCGGCAACAATGGGCATTGTTCATCCAGAGGCAACCCAATCGGCTAGCTACATCTCACACGGGGTTCGGTCGGCTTCAGTAAGAAGCAGCGATCGATCGGGTTCAGTTAGCAGCGAAGGAGTCAGTCGGGTTCAATTAGTAGCAAAGGGATCGATCGATCTGCTTTGGAATGTAGCAGTGTGACCACTCAGGTTCAGTAAGCGAATGCCTCTCGCTCGGGTTCAGTTATAGCGACACGGCTCTCACCACGCGCGTGTATGAGAAAGAAATGCGCAAACCACACTGCATCTCTCCGCCCTTGTAACGCCCCCGATTCAATTCGTACACTAACCATACACGCAAACCTGTGCGATCAAGTCAGGGATGCACGAGAAGATATCACAACACAACTCTAAACACAAACAAGTCATACAAGCTTTATATTACAAGACAGGGGCCTTGAGGGCTCGGATACATAAGCTTGAATACACAAGAGTCAGCGAAAGCAATAATATTTGAGTACTAACATAAGTTAAAGAAGTTTGCCTTAAGAAGGCTAGCACAAAAGTAGCTACCATAAAAAAGGGAAGGCCTCCTGCCTGGGACCTCCTAACTACTCCTTGAAGCCGAACTCCACGTAGAAACATCCTCGGGATCCTCTGGCTCCTGGACTCCATCATATGATCGCAATAACCGGGAAAAGGGGAAAAAGAAGTAGCAAAGCAACCGTGAGTACTCATCGAAAGTACTCTCAAGCAAGGATCTACACTACATATGCATCGGTATCAATGAAATGGGTAGTATATGTGGACTGAACTACAGAATGCCAGAATAAGAGGGGGAGAAGCTAGTCCTATTGAAGATTACGCACTTCTGGCAGCCTCCATCTTTAAGCATATAGAAGAGAGTAGCTCGTAAGTTAACCAAGTAACATCGTATAGCATAAACCTACTCGACGATCCTCTCCTCGTCACCCTATGAGAGAGCGATCACCACGTTGTCTCTGGAACTTATCTGGTGTGTTTATTAAGTATCCAGTTCTAGCTGCCATGAGGTCAGAATACAACTCCAAGTCGTCTTGTTACCGTGGACACGGCTATTCGATTAGATAAATCTTCCCTGCAGGGGTGCACCACATTACCTGACACGCTCGATCCCTCTGGCCGGCCACACTTTCCTGGGTCATGTACGGCCTCGGAAGATCAAGATGTCGCAGCCCTACCTAGGCCCAACAAAGAGGTCGGCATGCCCGTCTAAATCCTAAGAGCGTAGGGGTCTTGGGCCCATCGCCCGTTGCACTCTTGCACGTTGCGAGGGCGGCCGGTGAGCAGACCTGACGGCCTCCATTTCAAAGGAGGGTGCTTTACACAGTCCAACCCGGCACGCAGCGCTCAGTCGCTGACATCTTGAAAACATCCGCTCATACTACGACGTCAGTTGCCCATATCTTGTCCCAAGTGGCGGTTAGTGCGTATAGGCCAACGACCAACTCAGATCAAATACCCAATCTCATTAAGCGTGTTATTGAAATATCCGCGGACACTGACCAGGACAAGGCCCACCTGTCTCCTAGGTGGTCTCAACCTGCCCTGTCACTCCGCCACAAAATCCACTCATAGGGCCGTTGGGAAACATGTCCTTTTAGCCCCCAGTCCGTGAATCACTCGCGGGTACTCTACGAGCCGACCTGACTTTAGTCACCTCATTGTATCAAGTATAGCATGTGTGTATGTATATGCCTGTGATCACCTCTTGAGTGATCACGGCCCGATAGTATAGCATGGTAGACGGACAAGGATGTAGGGCCACTGATGAAGTACTAGCATCCTATATTAAGCATTTAGGATTGCAGGTAAAGGTAACAACAATAATAACAAGGACAGGCTATGCAACAGAATAGGATCAAATTGATAAGCAGTGACAGCTACACTACTCTAATGCAAGCAGTAGAGAGAAGGAATAGGCGGTATTGGGATGATCATGGGGTTTTGCTTGCCTGGAAGCTTGATGCGGCTTGAAGCTACATCGGTATTTCCCCAAAGAGGAAGGGATGATGCAGCACAACAGCGGTAGGTATTTCCCTTAGTGATGAAACCAAGGTTATCGAACCAGTAGGAGAACCAAGCAACACAACGTAAACAGCACCTACACACAAATAACAACTACTCGCAACCCGACATGTAAAAGGGGTTGTCAATCCCTTTCGGGTACCGGCGCCCCCAAGATGGGCAAACGGACGTGAGGAAATTGTAGTAGATCGATAGATCGAACGCCAAATAAAATAAATAAGAATAAATTGAAGCAAGGTATTTTTGTATTTTTGGTTTAATAGATCTGAAAATAAAAGCAAAGGAAAATAGATTGCAAAGGCAAATAATATGAGAAAGAGACCCGGGGGCTGTAGGTTTCACTAGTGGCTTCTCTCGAGAAAAATAGCAAACGGTGGGTAAACAAATTATTGTTGGGCAATTGACAGAACTTCAAATAATCATGACGATATCCAGGAAATCATCATTATATAGGCATCACGTCCAAGATTAGTAGACCGACTCCTGGCTGCATCTACTACTATTACTCCACACATCGACCGCTATCCAGCATGCATCTAGTTTATTAAGTTCATGGAGAAACGGAGTAATGCAATAAGAACGATGACATAATGTAGACAAGATCTATTTATGTAGAAATAGACCCCATCATTTTATCCTTAGTAGCAACGATACATACGTCTCGGTTCCCCTTCTGTCACTGGGATCAAGCACCGTAAGATCCAACCCACTGCGAAGCACCTCTTCCCATTAGAAGATAAATAGATCAAGCTGGCCAAACAAAACCCAAATATAGGAGAAGAAATACAAGGCTATAAGCAATCATGCATATAAGAGATCAAAGAAACTCAAATAACTTTCATGGATATAAAAAGATATAACTGATCATAAACTCAAAGTTCATCAGATCCCAACAAACACACCGCGAAAAGAGTTACATCATATGGATCTCCAAGAGACCATTGTATTAAGAATCCGGCGAGAGAGAGGAAGTCATCTAGCTACTAACTGTGGACCCGTAGGTCTACAAAGAACTACTCACGCATCATCGGAGAGGCGCCAATGGAAGTGGTGAACCCCTCTGTGATGGTGTCTAGATTGGATCTGGTGGTTCTGGACTCTGCGGCAGCTGGATTTGATTTTCGTCGACTCCCCTCGGGTTTCTAGAATATTGGGCTATTTATATATCAAGGAGGCGGTCCGAGGGCCACCCGAGGTGGGCACAACCCACCAGGGCGCTCCTGGGCCTCCTGGCGTGCCCTGGTGGGTTGTGCTCCCCTCGGAGCACCCCCAGGCGCTGCCTTGGCCCATTGGGTGTCTTCGGTCCATAAAAAATCTCCGTGAAGTTTCGTTGCATTTGGACTTCGTTTGGTATTGATTTCCTGCGATGTAAAAAAACATGCAGAAAACAGCAACTGGCACTTGGCACTATGTCAATAGGTTAGTACCAAAAAATGATATAAAATGACTATAAAATGATTATAAAACATCCAAGATTGATAATATAACAGCATGGAACAATCAAAAATTATAGACACGTTGGAGTGTATCAGCATCCCCAAGCTTAACTCCTGCTCGTCCTCGAGTAGGTAAGTGATAAAAATAGAATTTTTGATGTGGAATGTTGCCTAACGTGTCATATCAAATTCTTTTCTTTGTAGCATGGATATTTGCACTGTTATATGGTTCAAAGCAGTAGTCTAGTTTTGACATGATAACTTAAATACTCAAGCATATCAACAAGCAACCATGTCTTTCAAAATATCAACGCTAAAATAAGTTATCCCTAGCCCATCATGCTCAATCATTGATCCATTCATGAAACACACTCGCATATTAGCTACACCCAATACTTAAGTACGATCATATTGCCTCCTAGTTGGTGCTTTTATAAGAGAAGATGGAGACTCAAATTCAAAATAAAAATTGCATAAAGTAAAAGAAAGGCCCTTCGCAGAGGGAAGTAGGGATTTGTAGAGGTGCCAGAGCTCAAAGCAAAAAACTTAGAGATTAAAACATTTTGGGAGGTGTGCCCTTCCCATCAACAAAAATGACTTAGAGTTCCCAACACTTTCCATGCTAGATATATCATAGGCGGTTCCCAAACATAAAATAAAGTTTATTCCTTTTTCCACCATACTTTCACTTTCCATGGCTAGTCGTATCCATGGTTGCCTTCCATACAAACACTTTCCAAGGAATTTATTATTTGACAACATAAAGTAAATTCATTTTTCATTTCGGGACTGGGCATCCCTAATACCTTTGCCTTATTCTCGTGCAATGACAAGTGAATAAACACTCATCATGAGCATAACACATCTAGCATGGAAAATATTAGCCACCCCTCACCGCTCCGCGAGCAGTACGAACACACAAAACAGAAGTTTATTTCGAAAATTAGAGATGGCACATACAAATTTGCTTAGAACGGCAAAAGAATACCGCATATAGGTAGATATAGTAGACTCATGTGGCAAAACTGGTTTAAAGGTTTTTGGATGCACAAGTACTGATCATACTTAAAGGATAGCAAAAGATTGGGAAGCGACCAACCAAGAAACGAATAATCTCATAAGCGAGCATTAAGCATAACTAACACCGAATAATGCACCACAAGTAGGATGTAATTTCATTGCATGACTATTGACTTTCGTGCTTGCCTCGGGAATCACAAACCTTAACCACCAATATTCTTACTAAAGCACAATTACTCATCAACATGACTCATATATCGCATCATCGTATCTCAAAACTATTGCAAAGAATCAAGTTTATTTTGTCCAATGATCTTCATGGAAGTTTTTATTATATCCTTGTTGGATATCTATCACTTTGGGACTAATTTTCATGTGTTGCTTTGGATAAGCTCAAACAAATATAAGTGAAGATCATGAGCATAATTTTTCTTTCTCTCAAAATAATTCAAGTGAAGCAAGAGAGAATTTCTTGAAAATTAACTAAGCACACCGTGCTAAAAAAGATATAAGTGAAGCACTAGAGCAAATCCATATCTCATAAAAATTTAAGTGAAGCATAGAGAGCAATTCTAACAAGTCATGGCATAATTTTGGATCTCTCAAATAGGTGTGTCCAGCAAGGAATCAAGACTTAAAAAGCAAAATAAAACAAGCAAAGACTTATATCATACAACACGCTCCGAGCAAAACCCATAGTATGTGACGAATAAAAATATAGCTTCGAGTAAAATACCAATGGTCGTTACAAGAAAGAGGGGATGCCACTCGGGGCATCCCCAAGCTTAGTTGTTTGCTCTCTTTGGATAATAGCTTGGGATGCCGGGGCATCCCTAAGCTTAGGCTCTTCTTACTCCTTATTCCTTCATCCATCGTAAGATAACCCAAAACTTGAAAACTTTAATCACCAAAAACTCAACAAAACCTTCGCGAGATCCGTTAGTATAAGAATGCAAATCACTACTATAAGTACTGTATCAAACCACGTCATATTTTATTCTTACATTATATCTACTGTATTCCAACTTTTCTATTGCAAAAACTCATCAAAGAAAACCATAGAATCTTTAAAACAAGCACACAACGCAAAGAAAATAGAATCTGTCAAAAACAGAACAGTCTGTAGCAATCTGACTATTTCGAATACTTCTGTAACTCCAAAAATTATGAACAATTAGGTCGACCTGAGAAATGTGTATATTAATCTTCTGCAAAAAGAATTGGTCTTTTAGCACTCTCTGGTTAAAACTGAGAATTGTTTTCATGAGCGCAAAAGTTTCTGTTTTTCAGCAAGACCAAACAACTATTACCCAAGTTGATCCTATAGGCTTTACTTGGCACAAACACTAACTAAAACACAAAAAACACAATCATAACAGTAGCATAATTGTGCAAACACTCAAGAACAGAAAGCAAAAACGAAAAATAAATTTCATTCATTGGGTTGCCTCCCAACAAGCGCTATCGTTTTACGCCCTTAGCTAGGCATAAAGCAAGGATCTAAGTTTTGTCATCTTTGTTTTGAGATCCATAGGATGCTCTCATGATTGATTCATAAGGTGGCCTAATTCTTGTTCTAGGGAAGTGTTCCATTCCCTTCCTTAGTGGAAATTGAAATTTAATATTGCCTTCTTTCTTATCAATCACGGCAGCAATAGTGCATAAAAACGGTCTGCCAAGAATAACAGGACAAGACAGATTGCAATCAATATCAAGAACAATAAAATCTATGGGAACATAATTCCTATTTTAAAGAATAAGAACATCATTAATTCTTCCCATAGGCTTTTTAATAGTGGAATCCGCCAAGTGCAAATTCAAAGAGCATTCTTCAAGATCGGTAAGACCAAGCACATCACATAAAGATTTTGGAATTGTAGAAACATTAGGACCCAAGTCACACAAAGCAAAACACTCATAATTTTTAATCTTGACTTTGATAGTAGGTTCCCATTCATCATGCAATTTTCTAGGAATTGATACTTCTAATCCCAATTTTTCTTCAAAAGCTTTCCTCATAGCATCAACAATATATTTAGTAAAAGCTTTATTTTGTTCATAGGCATGGGGTGAATTTATCATGGATTGCACCAAAGAAATATAATCAATCAAAGAGAGACTATCATAATAGAAGTCTTTGTAATCCAAAATAGTGGGCACATCACTAGTTAAAGTATTGACCTCTTCAAACCCACTTTTATCAATTTTCTCAACAAGATTTTCACCCTCCGAATTGTCGGGACGCCTTCTAGCTAAAGTTCACTCTTCTCCGGTCCCTTTTTCATCAATCTTAACTTTACTTAACAAGGAACCAATATAATAAACACCTATCATTTTAAGATCTTCATCACTTTTATGAAAGCAATGACTAGAAAATGTTGTTTCTAAAAATTCTCTTCTAGCTCTAAGCACAGCGGTTCTTTTCTTACTTTCATCCATAGAAACATAAAGAGCTTTAATTGATTCGTCAACTTTAGGAACAAAAATTTTCATCTTGAGATTTTCCACATCATGAGAAATTCTATCAACACTTCCAGACAAATCATCAATCTTATTCAGTTTTTCTTCTATGGAAGTGTTGAAAACATTTTGTGTGTTGATAAATTCTTTAATATTATTCTCAAGATGAGAGGTGTTACTATTATTCAACACTTCCAGACAAATCATCAATCTTATTCAGTTTTTCTTCTATGGAAGTGTTGAAAACATTTTGTGTGTTGATAAATTCTTTAATATTATTCTCAAGATGAGAGGTGTTACTATTATTATTATAAGATTGATTTCCATAAGAACTACCATAATTATTAGAGGAATTACTAGAAAAAGGCCTAGGATTAAAATTACGTCTATAAGCATTATTGTTGAAATTATTTCGAGAGATAAAATTCACATCTATGGCATCACTATTTTTCTCAATCAAAGTAGACAAAAGCATATAATTGAAATCAATAGCAGCACTTTTACTAGCAACCAATTTCATAAGTGCATCAACTTTTTCACTCAAAGAAGAAATTTCTTCAACCGAATTAACCTTTTTACTAGTAGGAGCTCTTTCGGTATGCAATTGTGAATAATTTGCCATGATATTATCGAGAAATTTGGTGGCTTCACCCAAAGTAATTTCCATAAAAGTACCACCCGCGGCGGAATCTAAAAGATTACGAAAAACAAAATTCAACCCCGCATAAAAAAATTGTATGAGCATCCAAAGAATTAACCCATGAGTTGGGCAATTCCTTAGCATCATTTTCATCCTTTCCCAAGATTGTGCAACATGCTCATGTTCAAGTTGCTTGAAATTCATGATCTGGGTTCTAAGGGAAATATTTTTTGCGGGCAGAAAATACTTAGTGATAAAAGCATCATTGCACTTATTCCAAGAATGAAAACTATTGTGAGGCAAAGAAGAGAACCAATTTTTTGCAGAATCACGCAAAGAGAACGGAAATAATTTCATCTTCACAACATCATTGTCCACATCTTTTTTCTTTTGCATATTGCATAATTCCACGAAGGTATTAAGACAGGACGCGGCATCCTCATTAGGAGAACTAGAAAATTGATCTTTCATAACAAGATTCAGCAAAGCAGTATTAATATCACAAGACTCCG
Organism: Triticum aestivum; assembly: GCF_018294505.1. Lineage (NCBI taxonomy): Eukaryota > Viridiplantae > Streptophyta > Magnoliopsida > Poales > Poaceae > Triticum > Triticum aestivum. Next base: position 245,284,813 of record NC_057805.1, read on the forward strand.
CACTAGTGGCGGGAGGAGCAACCGGAGTGCCAATAAAATCATTATTGTTGGTATTTGAGAAATCACACAACTTGGTGTTCTCTTGAGTCATGATGACTACTCAACAAGATTGCACTCAAAAACAGATCCAGCAAGAAAACGGTGAATGGAAAAAGAGGGCGAACAAAACGGCAAATTTTTGTGAAGTGGGGGAGAGGAAAACGAGAGGCAAATGGAAAATAATGTAAATTGCAAGGAGATGAGATTTGTGGTTAGGAACCTGGTATATGTTGAAGATCCTCCCCGGCAACGGCACTAGAAATTCCTTTTGATGCGGCTTGAAGCTACGTTGGTATTTCCCCAAAGAGGAAGGGATGATGCAGCACAGCAGCGTTAGGTATTTCCCTTAGTGATGAAACCAAGGTTATCGAACCAGTAGATGAACCAAGCAACACAACGTAAACATCACCTGCACACAAATAACAACTACTCGCAACCCGACATGTAAAAGGGGTTGTCAATCCCTTTCGGGTAGCGGCGCCCCCATGATGGGCAAACAGACGTGAGGAAATTGTAGTAGATTGATAGATCGAACGCCAAATAAAATAAATAAGAATAAATTGCAGCAAGGTATTTTTGTATTTTTGGTTTAATAGATATTAAAATAAAAGCAAAGGAAAATAGATCGCAAAGGCAAATAATATGAGAAAGAGACCCGGGGGCTGTAGGTTTCACTAGTGGCTTCTCTCGAGAAAAATAGCAAACGGTGGGTAAACAAATTATTGTTGGGCAATTGATAGAACTTCAAATAATCATGACGATATCCAGGCAATGATCATTATATAGGCATCACGTCCAAGATTAGTAGACCGACTCCTACCTGCATCTACTACTATTACTCCACACATCGATCGCTATCCAGCATGCATCTAGTGTATTAAGTTCATGGAGACACGAAGTAATGCAATAAGAACGATGACATAATTTAGACAAAATCTATTTATGTAGAAATAGACCCCATCGTTTTATCCTTAGTAGCAACGGTACATACGTGTCGGTTCCCCTTCTGGCACTGGGATCAAGCACCATAAGATCGAACCCACTACAAAGCACCTCTTACCATTGCAAGATAAATAGATCAAGTTGGCCTAACAAAACCCAAATATAGGAGAAGAAATATGAGGCTATAAGATATCATGCATATAAGAGATCAAAGAAACTCAAAACTTTCATGGATATAAAAAGATATAACTGGTCATAAACTCAAAGTTCATCAGATCCCAACAAACACACCGCAAAAACAGTTACATCATATGGATCTCCAAGGCACCATTGTATTGAGAATCCAGCGAGAGAGAGGAAGCTATCTAGCTACAAACTGCGGACCCGTAGGTCTACAAAGAACTACTCACGCATCATCGGAGAGGCACCAATGGAAGTGGTAAACCCCTCTATGATGGTGTCTAGATTGGATCTGGTGGTTCTAGACTTTGCGGCGGCTCGAATTGATCATCGAATCCCCTAGGGTTTCTGGAATATTGGGTGAGGCGGTCCGGGGGGCACCCGAGGTGGGCACAACTCACCAGGGCGCGCCTGGGCCTCCTGTCGCGCCCTGGTGGGTTGTGCTCCCCTCGGAGCACCCCCAGGCGCTGCCTTCGCCCATTGGGTGTCTTCGGGTCCATAAAAAATCTCCGTGAAGTTTTGTTGCATTTGGACTCCATTTGGTATTGATTTCCTACAATGTAAAAAACGTGCAGAAAACAGCAACTGGCACTTGGCACTATGTCAATAGGTTAGTACCAAAAAATGATATAAAATGATTATAAAACATCCAAGATTGATAATATAACAGCATGGCACCGGTACGCGTCGGTGCTATACAAACGGTTTTTAACCCCTTTCCGCGACGGCATTTGGAACCGTCGCCTAGTGAGTGACGGCGATAGGGGGTCCTTCCCACATAACCCAGAAACCGTCGGGGATAGGGAGCCTTGATGCATACAGTTGTCCCTATATAACCGCTTTCGATATCTCGAATATTCCAAACGCTTCATCCTTGCTACTCGTTTGTGCTCGCATTGCCATCGCAGTCGGAGTTTTGTGGTTTTACCTAAAACCAGGCAGAGTATAGGCACGGTAGTTTTCCAGACAGATTCCAGGCATGGGGGTTTTAAGATGCCTGGCACATCACAAACAGTTCATGATTATAAACCGTGTACGATAGGTAGACAATCACACACATTTAGTTTTCCTGCACCGTATGTGATAGTGTCTCACATCACACATGCTTTGTAAACGGCAACTGTGTGCATTGTTACACATGTTTCCTCTCTGTGAACCATGTCGGATTATGATGTATATCGCACACGTTGTGCTTTATTAACCGTGTGAGCCGTAATGACCTGCACACCGTAATTTCGACCTAATTTAATTGTTGATATTTAAAATTGTACCTAATTTAAACTTGAAAGTAGGCTATAGCTTTATTCATAACCATCAAGTTCAAACAACCAATGCATTATTCGATTCACAGGTACATATGTTTAAGAATTACATAAGCACCAAATAAAGAATGATGAATGATACGTCTCCAACGTATCTATAATTTTTGATTGTTCCATGTTATTATATTATCTGTTTTGGATGTTTAATGGGCTTTAATATACCTTTTTATATTATTTTTGAGACTAACCTATTAACCGAAGGCCGAGTGCAAATTGCTGTTTTTTGCCTATTTCGGTGTTTCGCAGAAAAGGAATATCAAACGGAATCCAAACAGAATGAAACCATCGCGAGGATCTTTCTTGGAACAAACGCAACCCAGGAGACTTGGAGTGGAAGTCTGGAACTCCGCGAGGAAGCCACGAGGCAGGAGGGCACGCCCAGGGAGGTAGGCGCGCCCCCCACCCTCATGGGCCCCTCGCAGCTCCACCGACCTACTTCTTTCGCCTATATATACTCTTATACCCTGAAAACATCCAGGGGAGCCATGAAACCACTTTTCCACCGCCGCAACCTTCTGTACCTGTGAGATCCCATCTTGGGGCCTTTTCCGGCGATCTGCCGGAGGGGGATTCGATCATGGAGGACTTCTACATCAACACCATAGCCTCTCCGATGATGTGTGAGTAGTTTACCACAGACCTTCGGGCCCATAGTTATTAGCTAGATGGCTTCTTCTCTCTCTTTGGATCTCAATACAAAGTTCTCCTCGATCTTCTTGGAGATCTATTCGATGTAATTATTTTTGCGGTGTGTTTGCCGAGATCCGATGAATTGTTGGTTTATGATCAAGATTATCTATGAACAATATTTGATTCTTTTCTGAATTCTTATATGCATGATTTAATATCTTTGCAAGTCTCTTCGAATTATCGGTTTAGTTTGGCCTACTAGATTGATCTTTCTTGCAATGGGAGAAGTGCTTAGCTTTGGGTTCAATCTTGCGGTGCTCGATTCCAGTGACAGAAAGGGAAACGACACGTATTGTATTGTTGCCATCGAGGATAAAAAGATGGGGTTTATATCATATTGCTTGAGTTTATCCCTCTACATCATGTCATCTTGCCTAATGCGTTACTTTGTTCTTATGAACTTAATACTCTAGATGCATGCTGGATAGCGGTCGATCTGTGGAGTAATAGTAGTAGATGTAGAATCGTTTCGGTCTACTTGTCACGGACGTGATGCCTATGTTCATAATCATGCCTAGATATTCTCATAAGTATGCGCTTTTCTATCAATTGCTCAGCAGTAATTTGTTCACCCACTGTAATATATGCTATCTTGAGAGAAGCTACTAGTGAAACCTATGGCCCACGGGTCTACTTTGCATCATATAAGTTTCCGATCTACAATTCTAGTTTACTATTTTGCAATCTTTAAATTTTCCAATCTATACAACAAAAATACCAAAAATATTTATCTTATTATCTTTATCAGATCTCACTTTTGCAAGTGGCCGTGAAGGGATTGACAACCCCTTTATCGCGTTGGTTGCAAGGTTCTTGATTGTTTGTGCAGGTACTAGGCGATTTGCGTGTAGTCTCCTACTGGATTGATACCTTGGTTCTCAAAAACTGAGGGAAATACTTACGCTACTTTGCTGCATCACCCTTTCCTCTTCAAGGGAAAACCAACGCATGCTCAAGAGGTAGCAAGAAGGATTTCTGGTGCCGTTGCCGGGGAGATCTACGCCAAGTCAAAACATACCAAGTACCCATCACAAACTCTTCTCCCTCGCATTACATTATTTGCCATTTGCCTCTCATTTTCCTCTCCCCCACTTCACCCTTGCCGTTTTATTCGCCCTTTTTTGTTCGTCTCTTTTCACTTGCTTCTTGTTTGCTTGTGTGTTGGACTGATTGTTTGTCACGATGGCTCAAGATAATACTAAATTATGTGACTTTTCCAATACCAACAATAATGATTTTATTAACACTACGATTGCTCCTATTACTGATGCTGAATCTTGTGAAACTAATGCTGCTTTGTTGAATCTTGTTATGAAAGATCAGTTTTCTGGCCTTCCTAGTGAAGATGCCGCTACCCATCTGAACAACTTCGTTGATTTGTGTGATATGCAAAAGAAGAAAGATGTGGATAATGATATTGTTAAATTGAAGCTATTTCCGTTTTCGCTTAGAGATCGTGCTAAAACTTAGTTCTCTTCTTTGCCTAAAAATAGTATTGATTCATGGAATAAGTGCAAAGATGCTTTTATCTCTCAGTATTTTCCTCCCGCTAAGATCATCTCTCTTAGAAACGATATTTTGAATTTTAAGCAACTTGATCATGAGCATGTTGCGCAAGCTTGGGAGAGGATGAAATTAATGATACGTAATTGCCCTGCACATGGTTTGAATTTATGGATGATTATACAAAAAAAATATGTTGGATTGAATTTTGCTTCTAGAAATCTTTTAGATTCGGCCGCGGGAGGCACTTTTATGGAAATCACTTTAGGAGAAGCTACTAAACTCCTAGATAATATTATGGTTAATTATTCTCAATGGCGCACCGAAAGATCTACTAGTAAAAAGGTTCATGCTATAGAAGAGATTAATGTTTTGAGTGGAAAGATGGATGAACTTATGAAATTGTTTGCTAATAAGAGTGTTTCTTTTGATCCTAATGATATGCCTTTGTCCACTTTGATTGAGAATAATAATGAATCTATGGATGTGAATTTTGTTGGTAGGAACAATTTTGGTAACAACGCGTATAGAGGAAACTTTAATTCTAGGCCGTTCCCTAGTAATTCCTCTAATAATTATGGTAATTCCTACAACAAATCTTATGGAAATTATAATAAGATGCCCTCTGATTTTGAGACTAGTGTTAAAGAATTTATGATTTCGCAAAAGAATTCCAATGCTTTGCTTGAAGAAAAATTGCCTAAGATTGATGAGTTGGCTAGGAACATGGATAGAATTTCTCTTGATGTTGATTCTTTGAAACTTAGATCTATTCCACCTAAGCATGATATCAATGAGTCTCTCAAGGCCATGAGAATTTCCATTGATGAGTGCAAAGAAAGAACCGCTAGGATGCGTGCTAAAAAGGATTGCTTCATAAAAGCATGTCCTTCTAGTTTCCATGATAATAATGATGAAGATCAAAAAGTGATTTATGTGTCCCCTATTAAATCTTTGTTCTCCAATATAAATCTTGATAAATATGGGACTGGAGATGAGTCAACTTTAGTTAAAAGGCGTCCCAATGATTAAGAGTTTTTAGATCTTGATGCAAAAATTGGTAAAAGTGGGATTGAAGAGGTCAAAACTTTACATAGAAATGAACCCACTATTTTGGATTTCAAGGAATTTAATTATGATAATTGTTCTTTGATAGATTGTATTTCCTTGTTGCAATCCGTGCTAAATTCTCGTCATGCTTATGCTCAAAATAAAGCTTTTACTAAACATATCGTTGATGCTTTAATGCAATCCTATGAAGAAAAACTTGAATTGGAAGTTTATATCCCTAGAAAACTTTATAATGAGTGGGAACTTACTATTAAAATTAAGATTAAAGATCATGAATGCTATGCTTTATGTGATTTGGGTGCTAGTGTTTCCACGATTCCCAAAACTTTGTGTGACGTGTTAGGTTTCTGTGAATTTGATGATTGTTCTTTAAATTTGCACCTTGCGGATTCCACCATTAAGAAACCTATAAGAAGGATTAATGATGTTCTTATTGTTGCAAATAGGAATTATGTGCCCGTAGATTTCATTGTTCTTGATATAGATTGCAATCCTACATGTCCTATTATTATTGGTAGACCTTTCCTTAGAACGATTGGTGCAATTATTGATATGAAGAAGGAAATATTAGATTCCAATTTCCATTAGGAAAGGCATGGAACACTTTCCTAGGAAGAAAATTAAATTACCTTATGAATCTATTATGAGAGCCACTTATGGATTGCATACCAAAGATGACAATACCTAGATCTATTATTGTTTTTATGCCTAGCTAGGGGCGTTAAACGATAGCGCTTGTTGGGAGGCAACTCAATTTTATTTTTGTTCCTTGCTTTTTGTTTATGTTTAGAAATAAGTAATTCATCTAGCTTCTGTTTATATGTGGTTTTATGTTTTAATTAGTGTTTGTGCCAAGTAGAACCAATAGGATCTTCTTGGGTGATACTTGTTTGATCTTGCTGAAAAAGACAGAAACTTTACGCTCACGAAAATAATTGTTAAAATTCACCAAAACGTGATAAAATACCAATTCTTTTTGCAATAGATCAATATACAAATTATCCAGGTTGTCATAGTTTTTTTCAGAATTTTTCAAGTTCCAGAAGTATTCGAACAAATCAGATTGGGACAGACTGTTCTGTTTTTGACAGATTCTGTTTTTCGTGTGTTGTTTGCTTATTTTAATGAATCTATGGCTAGTATCAGGGGGTATGAACCATAGAGAAGTTGGAATACAGTAGGTTTAACACCAATATAAATAAATAATGAGTTCATTACAGTACCTTAAAGTTGTGGTTTGTTTTCTTGCACTAACGGAGCTCATGAGATTTTCTGTTGAGTTTTGTGTTGTGAAGTTTTCAAGTTTTTGGGTAAAGATTTGATGGATTTTGGAACAACGAGTGGCAAGAGCCTAAGCTTGGGGATGCCCAAGGCACCCCAAGGTAAAATTCAAGGACAACCAAAAGCCTAAGCTTGGGGATGCCCCGGAAGGCATCCCCTCTTTCGTCTTCGTCCATCGGTAACTTTACTTGAGGCTATATTTTTATTCACCACATGATATGTGTTTTGCTTGGAGCGTCTTGTATGATTTGAGTCTTTTCTTTTTAGTTTACCACAATCATCCTTGCTGTACAGACCTTTTGGAGAGACACACATGTGTCGGAATTTATTAGAATACTCTATGTGCTTCACTTATATCTTTTGAGCTAGATAATTTTGCTCTAGTGCTTCACTTACATCTTTTTAGAGCATGGTGGTGGTTTTATTTTATAGAAATAATTGATCTCTCATGCTTCACTTATATTATTTTGAGAGTATTTTATAACAGCATGGTAATTTTCTTTGGCTATAAAATTAGTCATAATATGATAGGCATCCAAGATGGGTATAATAAAAACTTTCATATAGAGTGCGTTGAATACTATGAGAAGTTTGATACTTGATGATTGTTTTGAGATATGAAGATGGTAATATTAGAGTCGTGCTAGTTCAGTAATTGTGGAATTGAGAAATACTTATGTTGAGGTTTGCAAGTCCCGTAGCATGCACGTATGGTAAACATTGTGTGACAAATTTGAAGCATGAGGTGTTCTTTGATTGCTTTCCTTATGAGTGGCGGTCGGGGACGAGCGATGGTCTTTTCCTACCAATCTATCCCCCTAGGAGCATGTGTGTAGTGCTTGGTTTTGATGTCTTGTAGATTTTTGCAATAAGTATGTGAGTTCTTTATGACTAATATTGAGTCCATCGATTATACGCACTCACACCCTTCCATCATTGCTAGCCTCTTCGGTACTGTGCATTGCCCTTTCTCACCTTGAGAGTTGGTGCAAACTTCGCTGGTGCATCCAACCCCCGTGATATGATATGCTCTATCACACATAAATCTCCTTATATCTTCCTCAAAACAGCCACCATACCTACCTATTATGGCATTTTCATAGCCATTCCGAGATATATTGCCATGCAACTTTCCACCGTTTCGTTTATCATGACATGCTTCATCATTGTCATATTGCCTTACATGATCATGCAGTTGACATCGTATTTGTGGCAAGGCCACCATGCATAATTTTTCATACATGTCACTCTTGATTCATTGCCCATCCCGATACACCGCCGGAGGCATTCATATAGAGTCATACTTTGTTCTAGTATCGAGTTGTAATCTTTGAGTTGTAAATAAATAGAAGTGTGATGATCATCATTATTAGAGCATTGTCCCAGAAAAGGAAAAAAAAGAGAAAGGCCAAATAAAAAAAGGAAAAAAGATAAAAGGGACAATGCTACTATCCTTTTTCCACACTTGTGCTTCAAAGTAGCACCATGATCTTCATGATAGAGAGTCTCTTATTTTGTCACTTTCATATACTGGTGGGAATTTTTCATTATAGAACTTGGCTTGTATATTCCAACAATGGGCTTCCTCAAATGCCCTAGGTCTTCGTGAGCAAGCAAGTTGGATGCACACCCACTTAGTTTCTTTTGTTGAGCTTTCATACATTTATAGCTCTAGTGCATCCGTTGCATGGCAAACCCTACTCCTCGCATTGACATCAATTGATGGGCATCTCCATAGCCTGTTGATTAGCCATGTCAATGTGAGACTTTCTCCTTTTTTGTCTTCTCCACACAACCCCCATCATTATATTCTATTCCACCCATAGTGTTATGTCCATGGCTCACGCTCATGTATTGCGTGAAAGTTGAAAAAGTTTGAGAATACTAAAGTATGAAACAATGGCTTGGCTTGTCATCAGGGTTGTGCATGATGAGAGCATTTTTGTGTGACGAAAATGAAGCATGGCCAAACTATATGATTTTGTAGGGAGGAGCTTTCTTTGGCTATGTTATTTTGATAAGACATAATTGCTTAGTTAGTATGCTTGAAGTATTATTATTTTTATGTCAATATTAAACTTTTGTCTTGAATCTTTCGGATCTGAACATTCATGCCACAATAAAGAAAATTACATTGATAATTATGTTAGGAATTAAGCTTGGGGATGCTTAATACGTCTCCAACGTATCTATAATTTTTTATTGTTCCATGCTATTATATTATCTGTTTTGGATGTTTAATGGGCTTTAATATAACTTTTTATATTATTTTTGGGACTAACCTATTAACCGAAGGCCCAGTGCAAATTGCTGTTTTTTTGCCTATTTCAGTGTTTCGCAGAAAAGGAATATCAAACTGAATCAAAACGGAATGAAACCTTCGCGCGGTTCTTTCTTGGAACAAACGCAACCCAGGAGACTTGGAGTGGAAGTCTGGAACTCCGCGAGGAAGCCACGAGGCAGGAGGGCGCGCCCAGGGGGTAGGCACGCCCCCCACCCTCGTGGGCCCCTCGCAGCTCCACCGACCTACTTCTTTCGCCTATATATACTCTTATACCTTGAAAACATCCAGGGGAGCCACGAAACCACTTTTCCATCGCCGCAACCTTCTGTACCCGTGAGATCCCATCTTGGGGCCTTTTCCGGCAATCTGCCGGAGGGGGATTCGATCACGGAGGGCTTCTACATCAACACCATAGCCTCTCCGATGACGTGTGAGTAGTTTACCACAGACCTTCGGTTCCATAGTTATTAGCTAGATGGCTTCTTCTCTCTCTTTGGATCTCAATACAAAGTTCTCCTCGATCTTCTTGGCGATCTATTCGATGTAATTCTTTTTGCGGTGTGTTTGCCGAGATCCGATGAATTGTTGGTTTATGATCAAGATTATCTATGAACAATATTTGATTCTTTTCTGAATTCTTATATGCATGATTTAATATCTTTGTAAGTCTCTTCGAATTATCGGTTTAGTTTGGCCTACTAGATTGATCTTTCTTGTAATGGGAGAAGTGCTTAGCTTTGGGTTCAATCTTGCAGTGCTCGATCCCAGTGACAGAAAGGGAAACGACACGTATTGTATTGTTGCCTTCGAGGATAAAAAGATGGGGTTTATATCATATTGCTTGAGTTTATCCCTCTACATCATGTCATCTTGCCTAATGTGTTACTCTGTTCTTATGAACTTAATACTCTAGATGCATGCTGGATAGCGGTCGATGTGTGGAGTAATAGTAGTAGATGCAGAATCCTTTCGGTCTACTTGTCACGGACGTGATGCCTATGTTCATAATCATGCCTAGATATTCTCATAACTATGCACTTTTCTATCAATTGCTTAGCAGTAATTTGTTCACCCACCGTAATATATGCTATCTTGAGAGAAGCCACTAGTGAAACCTATGGCCCGGGGTCTACTTTACATCATATAAGTTTCCGATCTATAATTCTAGTTTACTATTTTGCAATATTTACTTTTCCAATCTATACAACAAAAATACCAAAAATATTTATCTTATTATCTTTATCAGATCTCACTTTTGCAAGTGGCCGTGAAGGGATTGACAACCCCTTTATCGCGTTGGTTGCAAGGTTCTTGATTGTTTGTGCAGGTACTAGGCGATTTGCGTGTAGTCTCCTACTGGATTGATACCTTAGTTCTCAAAAACTGAAGGAAATACTGACGCTACTTTGCTGCATCACCCTTTTCTCTTCAAGGGAAAACCAACGCATGCTCAAGAGGTAGCAATGAACCAGGGTTCTATACTTGTACTATTACAGATGGTAAAGAAAGAGGCGACAGACATTCCGGTTGCTGAACAAGGTGAAGTGGAATGGCCCTATTGTGCTCTCCTGGATGCAGAAGGCATGCAGGACTCTAGTCCAAGCCCTTGCCATGGTCGGCCGCCAATCATGTAGTTTGAGAGGTAATCTTGAGTAAACTGCTTAGGATCCACTTCAAAAGAAAAAAGATTCAGACATTGTCATCTAACACAACTCATTACGGGCAGTAAAAAGAAGGCTACAGGGTGCTTACTTACCATCTTGCAATTCACTGTTGTCTTGCATAAAGTGTAAAGAAATAGTTCGATTGACGTCTTCGGACCCATTTTAATAACAATCTTTATCAGTTTCCTGACTTGATGCTGGTTCATGAATATCGCATTGCCCCAGAAAGGGTCGAAGTGTGGAACTTTGGCAATGATATATGTACCTAAAAGCACCAAGTTAATATTAGAAGCTAAACAACAATTGAAAAATGATGTAGTGCAACACTCCCTCCATCCCATTATATAAGATTTTATTACATGTATATCTAGACATCATCAAAACATTAAGGTAACACTCTTCCTTGTTGCTATGTAGCTTGGGATTGCATATTTAGTCATTCAATACAATGCATGTTGCTATGTAGCCTCAGATATATTAAATATGGACCTAGTTAACCTACTGATAAATGGGTTATAGATATATTCAGTGAAATGTCTGATTCGACGATTAATCCCTTATCAGCCTCAGGCTATATGGTACCGGCTACCGAAATCCTGAACGGTGAGTACATATAAGCAATGCGATGAAACAAACCTCGATGGAAAACAACACTGTTCTCAATATTGTCTTGCATGAGTCATATAAAGGCATGTTAAGCACAACAGGCTAAACATCAACCAAATATATCCATGGTAGACAACATAATCTACAAACGATAGCTTCAGTGTGCAGGCTTAAGCACACTAGGTAAGCAAAACAAGAAGTGGAAAGGTGTTTTAACTGCATCAGGCATAACATTTAAAAACAAGCAAATAGTCATTCAAATTGGTATTGTGCAGGTCTAAAGTACACTAGTTATTGTTAAAAAAACGAAAAGTCATGTTAACTGCAATATCCTTAACAGCAACCAAATATCGTAATTCATAGTGGTATTGTTGAAATTGTTATTGATGAAATTGGACTGCAGGGCAAATAGTTGCACATATAGAGTATCACATTGTGAAGAACTGAAATAAACAAGTCATAAGGCCATCTGTCACGCCCAATATGCGACACTATCCTAAAGGGACTCCCACCAAGGATAGAACCGCATATTGACATGCTTTTGCAAGGTGGATATCATTACAGCGATCCATTACATAATAGAGGGGGATACATACAAGGTATACAAATGCCGCAAGAATACATAAACACATCATACATAGAACAACATCCGACTATGGATGAAACACAAACAAAAGCTCAAACGACATCCACCCTGCTGGCCCAGGCTGCCGACCAGGAACCTAACCCTCGAACGAAGAAGAAGCGGAACAAAACTCCAAAACAATAAATATCGCTCTCACGTCATGATCATCGCATTACCTGTACCTGCAACTGATGTTGTAGTAATCTGTGAGCCACGAGGACTCAACAATCCCATTACCATGGGTATCAAGACTAGCAAAGCTTAAAGGGGTAGGAAAGGATAAGTGGTGAGGTTGCAGCAGCGACTAAGCAATTATGGTGGCTAACATACGGGTACAAGAGTAAGATGAGAATCTACGCAAACGGTCGCCAACTAGTAATGATCAAGAAGTCATCCTGAACTACTTACGTTCAAACATAACCCAACCGTGTTCTCCTCTCGAACTTCCCTGAAAAGAGACTATCACAGTTACGCAACGCGGATGATGTATTTTAATTGAGTTTACTTCAAGTCCTCTACAACCGGATATTAACAAATTCCCATCTGCCACATAACCGCGGGCAGGACTTTCGAAAGTTTAAACCCTACAGGGGTGTCCCAACTTAGCCCATGACAAGCTCATGATCCGCGGAGACAATTCTTCATCGCGGGACCCTTCGATCAGACTCGGAATCCTGGTGCACAAGACATTTCAACAATGGTAAAACTAATCCAGCAAGACCTCTCGGCATGCCGACACCCTGATAGTAGCCGCGCGTATCTCGTCTCAGGCCACGTCCGGATGAGCAGTCCGTACAACTAAAACCAGTCCTCGAGTTTCCACGTGGCGGCGCTGCAAGGGGCTCTAGTTTGGGACCAACACCATCAACACTGCCCCCCTGCTATGTAGAAAAATCCTCTGGTTTGCGATGCCCTATGCGAGTTAATTACTAGGTTCAAGTATTATTATGGAAAAAGTTAAAACCAATGTTGGGCCTTGCTAGAACAGTTTTATTCAAAGCGAAACGTCGAGATGGTCTCATACCCCTCATCGTGTTAGGGACGCAAAATCAAGAAACATAACACCGGTATGACGAAAACTAGGGCGGCAAGAGTGGAAAAAAACACCAGGCATAAGGCCGAGCCTTCCACCCTTTACCAAGTATATAGATGCATTAATTAAATAAGAGATATTGTGATATCCCAAGATATCCCTGAAAACCATGTTCCAACATGGAACAACTTGCAACTGCACCTACAACTAGCAACGCTATAAAAGGGGCTGAGCAAAGCGGTAACATAGCCAAACAACGGTTTGCTAGGAAGGGTGAAAAGGTTAGAGGCTATCATGGCATTTTGGGAGGCTTGACAAACAAGTGATAGGTAGCGCGACTTAGCGATAGCATCGAGACAACTAGCATAGCAAAGATAGTAGTGAGATCCAAGGTGACGGTCATCTTGCCTGAAATCCCACTAGGAAGAAGACCGAGTCCATGAAGTAGACGAACCAACGTAGTCGAATGGATCCTCACAATCGCAACGTAACCGGAATTATCAAGGAAAAGCGCAACCTGAAAGAAGCGAACATCATGGTAAACAATCATCACATAAACATGGCATGATGCACAATCAAGTATGATGCATGTCCGGTTTAAAGAGGCATGACATGACAAAGTGCCACAAATGATACTATAAGTTAAGTGGAGCTCAATATGCAACGAGTTGCATATTGACGAAAACACCACATTCATTCATTTAGTTCCCTCTTGTTTATGTACCCAACAATATTAAATGTTGTTAAACATGGCAAGAGGTGAAGCATAATAAAACTATCTATCTGAGCAAGTTTAAATGAGGCCGGAACAACAAACAACAATTCCGGAAAATCCTCATATGTCATTTAGCAAAATTTAATGCAAGCAATAATTTTTAATCATTTAAATGTTGTTATCATGATGCGTATGACATATACAAGCTTTATGCAATTTTATGAAAAATGTTAACATGAGCATGTTATGAAACATTTGTCATTGTGGCGGAAACGAAAGGGGTGCCACGGCAACGACAACGGGAATGGTGCCACGGCAACATTCCGATTTCGGTAACTCGATTGAGATGCCGGTGCAAAAGAAAATGTGACGGGAGCGTGTCATGCAAGGACGGTGGGGTGATTCCGGATACTGGGTTCCCACGGGTCGACGACGGTGCCAAACGAGGGAACAACTAACATTCACGGGAGGATACAATATCTACACATGCATCTCATACAACATAAGCTTTCAATCACGGACGGTCATCTCGGCGGTTATACCTTTGAAGCGCGCGTTTTCGGGGCGGTTCGAGTTCAATTGCGGTGTAGATGGAAGTAGACATTCTCACGACGGCAGTGAAAGTAGTGATGCACATCTCGGAGAGGGACTTAGACGCATCCGATGTCTCCGGGGCGACGGTAGTTGAACTTGGCGTTTGTGCTACATGGGTCCTCGGCGATGGCAGATGTACACGGCAAAGGTAGTGATACTATGCGTCAATTGTGATGGTACTTGGGGTCTTCGGACTTGCCGGTCTCGACGAAACGAAGGGGTAATTGGTACAATCCGCGTAGTCGTGCACTTGTCGTCGAGAGACTTGACGGTCTTGACAGCTCGAAGGGGTGCTTGGCGTTCTCGGTCTTGCGGGTCGTGGTACTTGGCGTGGAGGTAGCCATCGGGCTGCTGTTCATTGGCTACGAGCTGCACAGGGAAGATCAAAGCAGCGGCGGCATCAACAGAGTTGGCCGGAGGGGATGGATCAGGCAGGAGCTCCATAGCACAGGGATGAGGCCGACGGAGATGCAACAGGGGATGGGCGCGGAGGAGGCAAGAAGGCGCGGTGGCGGCCTCCTGCAAGGTCGCATGGATGACGACAAGGTCGGGGCGCTCCGGCGATGGAGACGAGGCAGAGGACGGGCGGAGCAGAGGAGCTGCACGGGAAGCGGCTGGAGATGGTTGCGGGCGCGGGTGCTCGCGGAGGACGGGGCGACGCTTGGGGCTCGAGGTGGCGCTGTGAACGTGGCTCCGGCGGGGCCGCACACTGGTGACGACCGGGGACGGTGGCAGGGCCCTCAGACTCGAGCGGTGGCGGGGTCTCGGCGAGATCGGCGAGGCCGAGGCGGCGAGGGAAGGAGATGCAGAGGAAGGGGTCACGCAGAGGGGCGATGGGAGACGGGGATCGATCACTGAGGAGCTCCTCTCCCTGGCGATGCGTGTGGGTGGCGGCGGTAGATGGGAACGAGGGGATCCAGCGAGAGGGAGGGACTAGAGGGGATCGGGGCTAGGGTATGTAGGAGGGTTAGGGTTACAGGAGCTGGTGGGGGCGGCTGGGCCTAGCAGGCCGGCCTGGTTGGTCAGGCCCAAGAGGCCGGCGGGCGCAGGCTCTCTCTCTCCCTCATATTTTCTTTAGCAGAAAAGAAATAGACAGAGGAAAAGAAAGAGAGGGTTAGGGAAAGATTTTGGGCATGGATATTATTTTCCCGGACTCACAAAAATGCGAGGAATTTGACAAAATAGCCTGAGGATTTTTAGAGGAAGTAAAATCCACACCTGTTGGATTTAACTCAGACAAGTTTGAATTTCGAAACCCATTCAAATGAACTCCAAATGGGTTGAAATTATAGGGGGGTGACCCTACACACCAGATGTGACTTATGGCAGATTTGGAACATTTATGGAGAAGTAAAATTGCAACTCAATTTTACTAAAAGGTCAAAAAGGAAAGATAGGAAGTTGAGTCGGATAAAAGAAAGTTGAAGAATAATGCAAATGTGTTATGGGTGATTTCAAGTTAATGGAATATTTATTATCGCCCCCTAATATATTAGGAGGATATGTTATAAAGAGAAATTCACCATGTGAATTTCCCTCGATTTAAGTGGATCCGAGATCCATGCAATTTATTTGGTTGAGTTTTAAAACGGGTTGCAAGATGACATGATGCAGAGATGAATGCAACGAACAAAACAAATCACACGACGAAACTCGAAATCCATGGAAGGCATCTGGAGCGCCGGTCTTGGGGCATCACACCATCTCTAGCCGATCCTTTAAAAGTTAAAGGACTAAAACCCTTAGTGGATATATATATATATATACTCCAGCAATTTTTGGCCTTTTCTAGTCGATCCCCTAAACTTAACGTTGTAATCTTCAATTTGATCAAGTTCAAAGCAGGTTCAACCAAAAGTAGCATGCATTCAAACATAAACATAGATAGTTCTGCATAACCGAAAATGAAACATAAATTTAAACTAAGCTAAACTACTTTCGGTTGAAGTAGAGGTCGAGCCAATCCTTCCTCGTCATGTACGGTGTGCCGCGCGCCGGGTTCGGTCCAGTGCCGTCGTCGGGGTCGTTAGGGAAGGCACTCCTCCACTCGTCGACGTCGATCTCCTCATCCTTGGGGCCCACCTCGACGCCCTCCGCGCCGCCGCCTTCGACCTCGTCATCGGAGGAGAGCGTGATAACCTCACCACCCTCTGCGCCGCCGTCCTCGCCGCCTTCGACCTCAACATCGGAGGAGAGTGTGATAACCTCGCCGCCCTCCATGCCGGCAAAGATCACCTGCTTCGCCTCCACGAGCTCTGGGTGCTGCCGGCGGAGCTCTTGCATGTAGGCCTCAAGGCGCTCCCACGCCTCGCGGTCCTCCCGCGCCATAGCCGAGCTCACCACCCCTGGCTCCGGCGAAACGAGGTCGACCGTATGAGTCCCGAAGGGGAAATTGAGCCTAGCTGATGCGCCGTGGTAGCGGACCTGCCAGCGGTCGTACTCCTTGGTCGCGGCTCGGCCGTGTGGAAGCTACCGAGCCACCGACGGGTGTGGATCTCCCAATCCGTAATCTCGGCGACCCACGTCCCCTACCGTCGCTGCCGGACCCCGAGGTAGGACCTCGTCAGCTGCCGGGTCGGAGGGAGGACGGGGAAGTCCTCGAACCGGAGTAGGGGCGCGGCGGTGGGCGGATCGGGGGACCAGTGACGGCGGATCGAGCCCGTGGAGGACGACGGGGACACCTTGGCGGCCACCTCGCGGCGTTGGGCGAAAAGGCCGCGATAAACCTCTTTTTGGCCATTGGCTCCTCGAGCTCCCCGGCACACAGGCAGATGTTGAGGATGGAGGCGCCGGCGATGGCGCCGACCTACCAATGGTTTCGAGGGTTGTGTGTGTCTGTGTGAGCGGAGGTTTTGGGGATGTGTGGTGTGTGTGGAGGGGGCGGGGGGCAAGGTGGTGTTTGAGAAAATAATGCGGCAACTGAAAATTTACTAGGCGGGAGTAACAAGGCGGGGCTACTAAAAATTTAGATCAAGGGCGAGCATATATTTTTGAGATTGCGAGGGATGCAGAGGCGGGAGTAAAATGCCGGGGCTACTGAAAATTTGAACCAAGGGACTGAAGCAGAGCGGGAGTAACAGACATCGTACACGGTCTACACATACTAATCGTGTGCTATCAAAAATTAAAACCTTCCAGGCTGTAGATATTTTCAAGATTACGAGGCAGTAATATTTTCGAGATTGCGATGGATGCAGAGGCGAGAGTATTTGGGGAGCGAGCTAGTGTGCTTGACACGCCGGCTGTGGACTGTAGCCGACTCACCTTCTCGTGTAAGCCATAGGCGTACTGTACACCAACGGTGCTCTAGGATATTTTGTACTACATCTCACACGGTTGGTGATAATAAACGGTGTGGGATCTACTTGATTTTTCATCTTGATTTGAATTACATAATGGGGTCACAGTGGCAATGGACGGTGTTTGAATTGCTAGACCTTTTATCTGCAGTGAACATGCAACTATATGTGTGTTGTAAAAGAATTGGAATTATTCAGGGTTCGTTTGGACATTTTAGACATTAAACTGGTTTTCTAGCCATTTCAGGTGCACAATTCAACATTAAACTACATGCACATGCTCCGGTGCATATAAATTGGTTGAAAAATCAAATCTGTGTCCTTGGGTGCATGCTTAGGTCCCATGTAAGAGATGCGACTGAATTTCAAACACCAGGGCACAATTGATTGCCGGCAAAACATTGAGATACCTGGTTTTAAAATTCTAGTAAATCCAGAATTCGTCTGAAATTCATGAAACTTGGCATGGTATCATGGAGCAGCATCAACATGTCGTGGTAAAGTTTTTGTCCCATTTGGGGTAGGTTTGGGTATGAGCTTCTCACAACAAGCCTGATGGTTTCGGTACGGAACGTGCCACCTTTGGGATGAAACGATATCCGTTGCCTCTTATTGCTTTCAAAAATTTCTAGTGTCAATATAGAACAACAGGACTGTTGTGTTAAGTTTTGGAATTTTTCAGGGTTCGTTTGGACATTTTTATACATTAACTGGGTTTTCTAGGCATTTTATGTGCATATATTCAAATTTGAAATACATGCACATGCTCCAGTGCATATAAATTGGTTGAAAAATCAAATTTGTGTCCTTGGGTGCATGCTTAGGTCCCATGCAAGAAATGGGAATGAATTTCAAACACCATGGCAGTGTTGATTGCCGGCAAAACATTGAGATACCTGGTTTTTAAATTCTAGTAAATCCAGAACTCATCTGAAATTCATGAAACTTGGCATGGTATCATGGAGCGGCATCAACAAGTCGTGGTAAAAATTTTGTCCCATTTGGGGCAGGTTTGGGTATAAGTTTCTCACAACAAGCCTAATGGTTTCGGTACGGAACGTACCACCTTTGGGTTATCAATGCATTTATGTGCATAATTCAAATTTGAACTACGTGCACATGCTCTAATGCATCTAAATTGGTTGAAAAATCAAATATGTGTCCTTGGTTGCATGCTTATGTCCCATGCAAGAAATGAGGATGAATTTCGAACACCATGGCATCGTGGCTCTCCGGCAAACATCGACGTACTTGCTTTTGTAATTCTAGTAAATCCAAAAGTCGTCCGAAATTCATGAAACTTAGCATGCTATCATGGAGCGGCATCAACATGCCGTGGTAAATTTTTTGTCCCAATTGAGGCAGGTTTGGGTATAAGCTTCTCACAAACTAGAGCTTCTCACAACAAGTGTGATGGTTTCAGTAGGGAATGTTTCACCTTTCTGGACGAAATGATATCTGTTGCCTCTTCTTGATTTCAATTTTTTTACCAGTGTCAACATAGAACAACAGGAGTGTTGTGTTAATTTTTGGAATTTTTGGGGGTTCGTTTGGACATTTTTATACATTAATTGAGTTTTCAATGCATTTATGTGCATAATTCAAATTTGAACTACATGCACATACTCTAATGCATCTAAATTGGTTGAAAATTCAAATACGTGTCCTTGGTTGCATGCTTAGGTCCCATGCAAGAAATGGGGATGAATTTCGAACACCACGACACCATGGCTCTCCGGCAAACGTCGACGTACTTGCGTTAGTAATTCTAGTAAATCCAAAAGTTGTCCGAAATTCATGAAACTTGGCATGCTATCATGGAGCGGCATCAACATGTCGTGGTAAAAAAAATTCCCATTTGGGGGCAGGTTTGGATATAAGCTTCTCACCACAAGTGTGATCGTTTCGATAGGGAACGTTTCACCTTTATGGACGAAACGATATCCATTGCCTCTTCTTGATTTCAATTTTTTCCTAGTGTCAACATAGAACAACAGGAGTGTTGTGTTAATTTTTGGAATTTTTCGGGGTTCATTTGGACATTTTTATACATTAATTGAGTTTTCAATGCATTTTTGTGCATAATTCAAATTTGAACTACATGCACATGCTCTAATGCATCTAAACTGGTTGAAAATTCAGATCTGTGTCCTTGGTTGCATGCTTAGGTCCCATGCAAGAAATGGGGATGAATTTCGAACACCACGGCACCGTGGCTCTCCGGCAAACGACGACGTACTTGCTTTTGTAATTCTAGTAAATCCAAAAGTCGTCCGAAATTCATGAAACTTGGCATGCTATCATGGAGCGGCATCAACATGCTGTGGTAATCATTTTCCCATTTGGGGCAGGTTTGGGTATAAGCTTCTCACAAACCAGAGCTTCTCACAACAAGCCTGATGGTTTCGGTAGGGAACGTGCCACCTTTGGGGACGAAACAATATATGTTGCCTCTTATTGCTTTCAAAAAATTTCTAGTGTCAACATAGAACAACAGGAGTGCTGTGCTAAGTTTTGGAATTTTTCGGGGCTCGTTTGGATATTTTTATACATTAACTGGATTTTCTAGGCATTTTATGTGCATAATTCAAAATTGAACTACATGCAATGCTCCGGTGCATATAAATTGGTTGAAAAATCAAATCTGTGCCCTTGGGTGCATGCTCAGGTCCCATGCAAGAAATGGGAATGAATTTCAAACACCAGGGCACTGTTGATTGATGGCAAAACGTTGAGATACCTGGTTTTTAAATTCTAGTAAATCCAAAAATCGTCTGAAATTCATGAAACTTGGCATGCTATCATGGAGCAGCATCAACATGCTGTGGTAAAGTTTTTGTCCCATTTGGGGCCGGTTTGGGTATAAGCTTCTCATAAACCAGAGCTTCTCACAAGAAGCCTGATGGTTTCGGTAGGGAACGTGCCACCTTTGGGGACGAAACGATATCCGTTGCCTCTTATTGCTCTCAAAAATGTTCTAGTGTCAACATCGAACAAACAGGAGTGTTGTGTTAAGTTTTGGAATTTTTCGGTGTTCGTTTGGACATTTTTATACAATACATGGGTTTTGGGAATTTTATGTGCATAATTCAAAATTGAAATACATGCACATGCTCCAGTGCATATAAATTGGTTGAAAAATCAAATATGTGCCCTTGGGTGCATGCTTAGGTCCCATGCAAGAAATGGGAATGAAATTCAAACATCTGGGCGTCGTGGCTCGGTCGGAAAGATTGAGAAACTTGGTTTTTTAATTCATGTAAATCCAAAACACGCCTGAAAATCATGAAACTTGGCATGTTGTCATGACATGGCACCAACATGCTGTGGTAATTTTTCTATCCGATTTGCGAAGGCGCACACATTAACAATCAACAAAGTCATTTTGGAACAAGTGTTGTCACGTTACAAATCGGAAACACAACTATTATTGAAACCGTGGGCGGTCTACTTACCAATTACGTGCTGCCACGCGTCCCCTTTTTTTATTGGCTAGGAGGTGTCGTGCGGGGTAGCTATTTGAGTACGGGAGACATGCGATCATACCCCTGCGCGTGCTCAACGGGAGGAGAGCCCTTTGACCTCTATCCGCCGCGCACCTCCCTCCCAACGTCTTCATTAATGGCGCCTGAGCCCCTGTTTCACGGCGTGGCTATGTCTCACTGGACTGAGATTTAAGAGAGAGAAATGAAAATCTGAAAGAAAGTTTTGCATGGATCTTGATGTAAGATCCGACGGACCTATATAGCATCGACTGCGACTTATATCAAGCATGATCAATATAAGGACGATGATAGTGGATAATAATTGTCTTACATATTTAGGAACATAATTAAAAAAAGCCACATGCGGCAACGCCCGAAATACACAAGGGCAAAAGAAGAAGGAAGACAACGATCTGGCTCGCTGATCTCTACTTTCTTGATGCGTTGCTGCAGGCTGCGGGAACTAGTCTCCGCGGCCAGTGGCGATGAGCTCTTTCGTGTCAAGATGCTGCTTGAGAGCATCCATGGATTCTTCCACTAGCCTTTGGCGCTTGGTGCGCAGCATGGCATTCTTGTCCATAAGTTTCTCGACGATGATGCCGGTCCTCTTCAACAAGGCAGTGGTCTCCTCCTGCTGCTCCGCACTTCCGACGATCTTCACCCTCAGCAGGTCGCGCTCGGCCCGGAGCTTCGCATTGCTCTCATTTAGTTGCCGGATGACGCCGATAGCCTATTCAAACGAGTCTTTCATGTCATCCTGCAACCTCGCCCAGCCGGAGATCTGATCCATCTAGCTAAGGACAATAGCATGCATGCGCCTGTAAGAGTCCTCGCCTGCCCACGAGACATTTTCCCAGGCCGCCGCGCGTGGGAGGACATCTCTGCTACATTCCCGGCACAGCGGGACATCTCTTCTGCTTCCGCGGCGCGGCCGGACCAGTCTGCTGCATCGACGGTGCGGCGGGACCTCCGTGCTGCTTCGGCGGTGCGGCGGGACCTCTTTGCTGCTACGGCCGTGCGGCGGGGCATGTCGCCTGCTTTCGCGGCGAGGCGGGACATCTCTCGTGCTTCCGCTTCCATGCTCGCCTCTCCCTAGTGGCAATCTCTCGACCCAGAACTCATGTTGGCCATGGCAGATGCAAGGGAATGATAACTTGTTTGTTTTTGTGGATGAGGAGTTGAGGAGGAATATGCAGTCATCATGGAGTAGTTGTATTTATAATCGAGTACTAATACGCTCCTAAGTGGGAAACCGTTTAGGTTTTGATTGGTGTGAACAGGTTTGCAATTAAATATAGCGTGGTAGTAATTTGGAATGTGACGGGACGCAGGCTCAAAATTTATTAACGGTTCTAAGTGCGGCACTATTCCCAGTAGGCGTAACGCGGGCACGCTTTCTTGGCCGCGCACGTGGCATTTGCACCATAGGGTGCACCGCAATAGGCAATGTCAGCATACGTCTTGTTCCAACAACTGTGCGTGCTCGTTATTACCATCGCGCACGCTTCTTTTAATTAGAATGTGTGCATGTCTAGCGCACACACGTTGATCTGTCTAACTGTTTCTGTTAGTTGTGGCTAATCGCAAATAGTTCATTCGTGTGAAGTGTATGCCATCAATCACAGACACGTTGATCAGGCTGACCGTTTTTGTTCTGTTGCCTAATCGCAAACAGTTAATCCTTCTGAAGCGTATGCCCTCAATCGCACACACGTTTATCTAGCTGCCCATTTCTGTTGTTCCTCCTCATCACAAACAGTTCATCCGAGTGAATCGTATGTTGTATATCGCACACACCTTCATCTGGCTGCCCGTTTCTTTTGTTCCTCCTCATCGCAAATAGTTAATTGAACTGAACCGTATGCCCTACATCGCACACGCAACTAAAATCTGAACCGTGTTTGATGCATCTATCATCGCAAACGTTTCGCACCTTTTTTACATTTTTTACACCACCGTTTGCGATTATTGCATCGCACATAGTTTCGTCGAAGGGTCTCTGATCGTAGTGTCATGTTTGCAGCATCCTGCAGTAGTGTGGAACAATCAAAAATTATAGACACGTTGGAGATGTATCAAACTCTGCTGTGAAGGAGGGGTCGTCAACACCATAGTTGATCGGGGCAGCAGCAATGTCAGTCTCGTAGTCAACCGGAGAGAAGAGGGGGAAGAAACAATGAATACAATGCAAACAGATGCATGACGATGCATGACATGATGAAGGGGGGAACATCAGGGAATGTTTTCACGGTTTTTGGTATTTTTGGATAGATGGAACGGAGGGGGACAGTTGCATGTTCGCTATGCTAGGGACGTGTGATAGACGAATAGAGAGCGTATCCGTATTCGTCTCGTTTTTCTGAGCAACTTTCATGTACGAAGTATTTTCATCCGAGATACGGTTCATTTTATATTATTTTTCAGAGTTTTAATTCATTTTTGGAATTAACAGAATTAATTTAAATCAAAAAATATGTTTACTGCATCAGCATGACGTCAGCATGATGTCAGCAGTCAACAGTGTGTTCTCTGGGTCAAACTGACGCGTGGGTCCCGTTTGTCATTGTCACATATTAACTAAACATAATTAATTAGTTTAACTAAGTGATTAGGTTAATTAAACAGAATTAATTAAGTTAATTAGTTAATTATTTGTTTTCCTATTTTTATTTTCGTTCTGGGGCTGGGGCGTGGGCCCTAGATGTCATAGGCTTAGGGCCATCCGGGGCGGGCTACCGGGCGCCCGTTCAGCGGGTTAATGGGGCAGACGAATGGGTGTGCACCCGACTCGGCGCCAGCCCGTGGCGAGGCAGCCAGCGACGGCGACCAGGTGCATGCGTTGGGGCGGGGCGCAGTGGCGCTAGGCAACAAGGGTGGAGGTGGTGGTGGGGCCGCGGGGGCGGAGCATTTGTCGGGGTGGAGGGGCGATGCCGTGGCCCGTGCACGGCTAGCGGCCACGACCGGGGCTCCGGCGCGGTGGAGGCGCACGGGGCCGCAAGCAGGACGAGGCGGGGCGAGTGCGCGGGCTGGATGCGGCCAGGCGCGGCGGGCGGCACGGGCAACAGCTCCTAGTAGCTGGCGGCGGGGACGGGCGCGACCGAGGCGAGCAGCAGCGACAGCTAACGGCGCTAGCAGGGAGGAGCGACAACGGCTGCCGGGGGATGCGGCGCGGTGCAGCGAGGAGCAGCCGGCAGCGGCTGGCGCGGGGAGCGGCATGGCGCAGGGGAAGCGGGTGGGCGCTAGGGTGGCGCGGAGCAGAGGCATGGAAGGGGAGAGGGCGAGGCCCTCACCGGCGTTGAAGGGAAGTGGGGCAGCGAGGCTGGAGGCAGCGGCTTGGGGGGAGACAGGGACGCGACGGGTGACGGCGGCCGTCAGTGACAAGGGCGGCGGGGTCGGGGCGCCAAGGAGCGGCGTTCGGCAATGGGGATCGGGGCAGTTGCCCGATCCAGATGGGGGAAGTGGGAGTCGTGGGTGGGGATTAGGGTTTGGGAGAGTGGGAGGGGATATGTAGTGGGGCGGGGCGGCTGGGCCAGTGGGCTGGCTGGCCGGGCCATTTGGCTCAGTTGGCTAGGGGGTCTTTCTCCTTTTATTTTTTTGTTTTGTCTTTTCCTTTTTCTTATTTTTCTTTTTCTTTTATTTTAGTTATACATTATTTTTAGTTTAGTGAAATATGACAATAACTCCTAAATTAATGTTTCACAATAACCCACCGCCATAAAAAGTTATACCCCGAAATAAAATAGCTCAGTATTTTATAAAATATCAAAGGCATTTAAATCATTGTTTTTGCTACTGTTTAAAACATTTTAGTGCATTTAAATATTTTAACAAAGTTTGGTTTCTCCACCATAATTACCTATGCATTATCTAGCAAATCTTGAACATTTTAGTTTTAATGTTTGAAAACTTCTACCGTTTGACTTGACTTTGAATTTAAATTCGAATTGATTTTGAATCAACGCGAGTTTAACTACAGTAACCATGGTGATGTGGCATCCTTATCAGGGAATTACTGTAGCATAATTATCCATGCGTTACAGCCCTGACCACCCACCATAACCGGGAACTCCGCGAAAATTTCGTCGCCCTCACTCCTACCATGATTATTTATGTCATGGACGGCCCAAAGAATGTCATGCAGGCGCGTCCCCGGCCCGCCTAGGACGAAAAGCCCATTTTCTGTCATGAGTTTTTTCATAGAAGTAGGAGCCCACCACATCTATGATGATACGTGTTTTCGTCACAATTTTCGTAATAGAAGTGTCATAACCATCACAGAAAAAATCGTTCGGGCCACAATGTCACGGATGTGTCTTTTTTTGTAGTGATAGGAGGCACATAAGGGTTAAGAGTATACTTGTTCAAATTATATTCATTGAAGATCTCAAGCATTTTAGTTTTCCAAGAGCCATAAAACTCCACATCAAGGATAGACACTCTATGTCTAATACTCCCAAACGTAGACACATCCATCTTCCTCCAATGGTGATTAAACCAAAGCAATGGAGACCAAAGGTCTGATACTAATTAAAAGATCGAAAAGAGGGGTCTAGAGGGGGATTAGACCCTTAACAAACAATCGTGGTCGTTTTTAAAAATTCTTCAAGTTAAGGTTGAGTTTAGCACATGTTAAAGGGCACACAATACATTTTACACAAGCATAGCAAGAGTATAGGCAACAGAAAGAGTAAAGCATGCAAGTGCAAGAATGTAAAAGGGATGGGAATTGGAATGAGAAAACACAATGGAGACGCGAATATTTTTGGCATCGTTCTGATAGGTGGTGCTATCGTACGTCCACGTAGATGGAGACTTCAACCCACGAAGGGTAACAGTTGCGCGAGTCCACGGAGGGCTCCACCCATGAAGGTTCCACGAAGAAGCAACCTTGCCTATTCCACCATGGCTTCCGTCTAGGAAGGACCAGCCTCACTTGGGTAGATCTTCACGAAGTAGGCGATCTCCTTGCCCTTACAAACTTCTTGGTTCAACTCCACATGATCTTGGAGGCTCCCCAGCGACACCTAACCAATCGAGGAGACACCACTCTCCAAAAGGTAATAGATATTGTGTTGGTTATGAACTCCTTGCTCTTTGTGCTTCAAATGATAGTCTCCTCAACACTCGATCTCTATCTCTAAGAATTGGCTTGGGTAGGAGAAGGATTGGAGCAGAAAGCAACTTGAAGAGGCTAGAAATCAAGGTTCAAATGGTAGGAATGGAATCTCTGGATCTCAACACATAATCAGGTGGTTCCCTCTCAGACAATGAATGGTGGAAGTTGTGTTTCATTCTGATGGATCTCTTAGACAGTAAGTGGTGGTGGAGGGGTATAAATAGGCAGCACCAAAAATCCAACCGTTACAAGCTTTTGACCTAACTCGGTGGGACCAAAGTGGTAACCTCGGTGAGAACGACTAGTGCAAAAGACTTGATTGTTAGCGTTTTTGGTGAGACCGATTATACCATCTTGGTGGAACCGAACTACAATGGAAAAGGCAGAGCCTCATTTCGATAATTCCGATCAGTTTCACTCGGTGATTCTTAAGTGAAGTGATTTCATCACAGAAACTTGGCAAGTCCATCTCGATGGACCGAGAGCCATTTCAGTCAAACTGAAATGTTAGAGTTTAGGTTGTGGCTGTAGGAGGGTCATCTCGGTTGGTCCGGAAAGGATTGAATCGGTGGGACCAAAATGACGAATTAGGGTTTTGGAAATATGTGTTTTGGGAAAGTGACCGAGGGTTTTTGGAGAAATATCACTGAGCACTTTTGAGCAACAACCTCATCAACAATACCTCACCCCCTTTTAATAATATTGGCTTTCCTAAGGGACTCAATGTGATCTTGGATCACTTAACCAAAAATGTAGAGTCTTGGGGTAGCCAATTTTGTTCTTCACATCTTGAAAGCGCTCACATCTTCATGTCCTTGCCACACCACCACTGGACTTATCTGAAATATTCTAGGTAAAACTATTACTCCAATAAGGAATATGTTCACATTAATTACCAAAACCACTAAGGGAGCAAATGTGCTTTCAAAACCTCTTCCAAAATAATGGAATCATCATTAAATAAAGTCATGACCTCTCCAAATCGACTTCCATAATTATTCAAGAATATTCAACACCCTCCAAAATAGTGGGGTCATTACTTCCTAGGGTTGACACTCTTCCAAACCCACTTTCATCATTATAATCATCATAAATAGGAGGCATGCTATCATCATAATAAACTTGCTCATCAAAACTTGGGGGACTAAAAATATCATCTTCACCAAACATAGCATCCCAAGCTTATGAATTTGCATATCACTAGCATCATGGATATTCAAAGAGTTCATACGAGTAACATTGCAATCATTCTCAACATTCAAAGATTTTATGCCAAATATTTTATTGAATTCTTCTTCTAATAATTGAGCACAATTTTCCGATCCATCATTTTCAAGAAAGACATTATAAAGATGAATAATACGGTTGAGGGGTCTGTTCCAGAGGTGGTGGGTGCTTTCACCGTGCACCGGTTTTGCCGGCGGATTTTCTGCTTGTCTTCAGCGGTAGGGCAGCACACGATGTTGTCATGAATGCCGGCGAGGTTCACGGTCGTGACTTCTCCCAGAGGTTTTCCCCCTGGAACAGGCAACTGCAAGGAACTCGGAGGCCGTTCAACTACCGCATCCTCATCGACATGGAGGGAATCCCTCCCCATGTCTGGAGCCGTGATACAGCACAGATCGTTCTTGGCTCTCTGGCATGGGTGGAACGGCTGGGCATGACGACAGTGAACGGGGCAGATCTCCGGAGCTTTAAAGCTTATGCCTGGACCGACGATCCGTCTCTGCTTCCCAAGGACAAAATCATTCTGGTGGAGGAACCTGGCAAGGCTATGGAGGTAGAGCTTGCTGACGATCTAGTGTTGCCGGTGGATGCGCTCGTGCCGCTGGAGAAGAGCATGCTGGAATATCGGATCACCATGCATTTGGTTTCCACCGAGAACACAGCGAAGAGCTCGGGCCCATCGTCTGGTGACGATGAAGACGAGGATGAGTTTGACTACCCACCGGCCGACCTAGATGGGCCCGGCGGTGCGCGCCACACGCGGCGTCGGTTCACATACTACCGTGGCGAAGTGGATGGGAGAACCCAGACTGGCAGGTGGCAAACGCGGCGAGGGCGTGTGCCTGGACATAGGAGGGTGGCGGTAGGCTTGCCAATGGCGGTGGAGCCCTGGACTCTAGTGGCTGAGGGCGAGCGTGCCATGCAAGCTGGCGGTGGCTGATACGTCTCCATCGTATATACTTTTCCAAACTCTTTTGCCCTTGTTTTGGACTCTAATTTGGATGATTTGAATGAAACTAACCCGGACTGAAGCTGTTTTTAGCAGAATTGCCATGGTGTTATTTTTGTGCACAAATCAAAGTTCTCGGATTGACCTAAAAATTTATGGAGAATTTGTGTGGAATAAATAAAAAATAATGGCGCAAAAAGATACCAGAGGGGGGCACCTAGAGGCCACAAGCCCTGGGGCGCGCTTACCCCCCCCCCCCCAGGGCACATCTTCCTGGCTTGTGGGGCCCCCTGGACCGCCTCCGACCCTAATTCCAATTCTATAAGTACCTATTCACGGAGAAAAAAAATCAAGGAGGAGGATTCATCGCGTTTTACGATACGGAGCCGCCGCCGCCTCTTGTTCTTCATCGGGAGGGCTGATCTGGAGTCCGTTCGGGGCTCCCGAGAGGGGAATCCGTCGCCATCATCATCACCAACCTTCCTCCATCACCAATTTCATGATGCTCACCGCCGGGAGTGAGTAATTCCATCATAGGCTTGCTGGACAGTGATTGGTTGGATGAGATTTATCATGTAATCGAGTAAGTTTTGTTAGGGCTTGATCCCTAGTATCCACTATGTTCTGAGATTGATGTTGCTATGAATTTGCTATGCTTAATGCTTGTCACTAGGGCCCGAGTGCCATGATTTCAGATCTGAACCTATTATGTTTTCATGAATATATGTGAGCTCTTGATCCTATCTTGCAAGTTGTAGACACTTATTATGAGTTATGATCTACATACTATTGGCAAACGTAGCATGCAATTTCAAAAAAATTCCTACGCTCATGCAAGATCTATCTAGGAGATGCATAGCAACGAGAGGGCGAGAGTGTGTCCACGTACCCTCGTAGACCGAAAGCGGAAGCGTTTGACAACGCGGTTGATGTAGTCGAACTTCTTCTCTTTCCGACCGATCAAGCACCGATCGTACAGCACCTCCGAGTTTTGCACGTTCAGCTCGATGACGTCCTTCGAACTCTTGATCCAGCAAAGTGTCGAGGGAGAGTTTCGTCAGCACGACGGCGTGGTGACGATGATGGTGAAGTGATCCGCGCAGGGCTTCGCCTAAGCAATACGTGAATATGACCGGAGGCGTAAACTGTGGAGGGGGGCGCCGCACACGGCTAGGAATCAATGTTGTGTGTTCTAGAAGTGCCCCCCCCTCATATATATAGGTTGGAGGGGAGGAGAGGCAGCCAAGGGGGCGCCCCAAGTAGGAGGAATCCTACTTGGGCGCCTCCCAATTTGGCCTCCCCCTTCCATATTCATCCGAAGGGAGAAGGAAGGAGGAGGGAGGAGAGAAGGAAGGGGGAGGCCGAATCCCTCCCCTTCCTTTCCCAATTATCCTCTTTCCTTCCCCCCTATTTCGGCCTACATGGGGGGCACCAGCCCCATAGGGGCTGTTCTGTCCCCTTCTTGGCCATTAGGCCCATGTAGTTGCCGGGGGGATGCCCGGAACCTCTTCCGGTGACCCAATACGTACCTGGTACCCCCGGAACACTTCCGGTGGCCGAATACTATCATCCGATATATGAATCTTTACCTCTCGACCATTTCTAGACTCCTCGTCATGTCCATGATCTCATCCGGGATTCTGAACAACATTCGGTCACCAAATCACATAACTCATATAATACAAAATCGTCATCGAACATTAAGTGTGCGGACCCTACAGGTTCGAGAACTATGTAGACATGACTGAGACACCTCTCAAGTAAATAACCAACAGCGGAACCTGGATGCTCATACTGGTTCCAACATATTCTACGAAGATCTTTATCGGTCATACCGCAATGACAACATACGTAATTCCCTTTGTCATCGGTATGTTACTTTCCCGAGATTCGATCGTGGTATCTTCATACCTAGTTCAATCTCGTTACCGGCAAGTCTCTTTACTCATTCCGTAATACATCATCCCGCAACTAACTCATTAGTCACATTGCTTGCAAGGCTTATTATGATGTGCATTACCGAGAGGGCCCAGAGATACCTCTCTGATACTCGGAGTGACAAATCCTAATCTCGATCTATGCCAACCCAACAAACACCTTCGGAGATACCTGTAGAGCATCTTTATAATCTGTTGGGGAACGTAGTAATTTCAAAAAAATTCCTACGCACACGCAAGATCATGGTGATGCATAGCAACAAGAGGGGATAGTGTTGTCCACGTACCCTCGTAGACCGACAGCGGAAGCGTTATCACAACGCGGTTAATGTAGTCGTACGTCTTCACGATCCGACCGATCAAGTACCGAACGCACGGCACCTCCGAGTTCTACACACGTTCAGCTCGATGACGTCCCTCGAACTCCGATCCAGCCGAGTGTTGAGGGAGAGTTTCGTCAGCACGACGGCGTGGTGACGATGATGATGTTCCACCAGCGCAGGGCTTCGCCTAAGCTCCGCAACGGTATTATCGAGGTGTAATATGGTGGAGGGGGGCACCGCACACGGCTAAGAGATCTCAAGGATCAATTGTTGTGTCTCTGGGGTGCCCCCCTGCCCCCGTATATAAAGGAGCAAGGGAGGAGGAGGCCGGCCCTAGGAGGGGGCGCACCAAGTGTGGAGTCCTACTAGGACTCCCTAGTCCTAGTAGGATTCCACCTCCCATATGGAATAGGAAAAGAGGAAGGGAAAAAGAGAAGGAAGGAAGGGGGCGCCCCCCTTCCCTAGTCCAATTCGGACCAGACCAAGGGGAGGGGTGCGGCCACCCTTGAGGCCCTTTTTCTTCTTTCCCGGCCCAATAAGGCCTAATACGTATTCCCGTAACTCTCCGGTACTCCGAAAAATACCCGAATCACTCGGAACCTTTCCGAAGTCCGAATATAGTCGTCCAATATATCGATCTTTACGTCTCGACCATTTCGAGACTCCTCATCATGTCCCCGATCTCATCCGGGACTCCGAACTCCTTCGGTACATCAACATACATAAACTCATAATAAAACTGTCATCGTAACTTTAAGCGTGCGGACCCTACGGGTTCGAGAACTATGTAGACATGACCGAGACACGTCTCCAGTCAATAACCAATAGCGGGACCTGGATGCCCATATTGGCTCCCACATATTCTACGAAGATCTGTATCGGTCAGACCGCATAACAACATACGTTGTTCCCTTTGTCATTGGTATGTTACTTGCCCGAGATTCGATCGTCGGTATCTCGATACCTAGTTCAATCTCGTTACCGGCAAGTCTCTTTACTCGTTCCGTAATACATCATCCCGCAACTAACTCATTAGTCACAATGCTTGCAAGGCTTATAGTGATGTGCATTACCGAGTGGGCCCAGAGATACCTCTCCGACAATCGGAGTGACAAATCCTAATCTCGAAATACGCCAACCCAACAAGTACCTTTGGAGACACCTGTAGAGCACCTTTATAATCACCCAGTTACGTTGTGACGTTTGGTAGCACACAAAGTGTTCCTCCGGTAAACGGGAGTTGCATAATCTCATAGTCATAGGAACATGTATAAGTCATGAAGAAAGCAATAGCAACATACTAAATGATCGAGTGCTAAGCTAACGGAATGGGTCAAGTCAATCACGTCATTCTCCTAATGAGGTGATCTCGTTAATCAAATGACAACTCATGTCTATGGCTAGGAAACATAACCATCTTTGATTAACGAGCTAGTCAAGTAGAGGCATACTAGTGACACTCTGTTTGTCTATGTATTCACACATGTATTATGTTTCCGGTTAATACAATTCTAGCATGAATAATAAACATTTATCATGATATAAGGAAATATATAATACTTTATTATTGCCTCTAGGGCATATTTCCTTCATAATCGCCCATATACGTTGTGACGGTTGATATCACACAAGGTATTCCTCCGGTATCCAGGAGTTGCATAATCTCATAGTCGAAGGAATATGTATATGACATGAAGAAAGCAATTGAACATATAAACCCTGCTAGGGTGCTAGGCAGACTCGCGCTATCCACGTAAGCTGTGAATAGTTGAGCGAAGCGAGGGCGGCATCCCCCCTCCCCCCCCTCCCCCGCATCTCGTCTGCCCCGGGTACGGACGCGAGCTTCCCGGCGACAGCGGCGACGCTGGATTCGATCTGCAGGAGAGAGAGAGGGAGGTGTGCGGCGTCGGTTTTCCCCAACCCCATAGCCGTCACACGCCCGCGCCACTCCGCGCCCCCTCTTTGCTCCAACACGCAGCCTCCTCCTCCCCGCTCACCTCCGGTGCAGCTCGTCTTAGTGGAGAGCTATTATTTGGCGGCGGCAAGGAGAAGGAAGGGCGCCGAGGAGGTGACGCCGGCCGGCATCGTGCCTCTCTGCATCGTCGCCTCCGACCTCACCATGTAGGTAACCTCACCCATCTCCCCTCCGTGCCTCCTTCCACTCCATCCTCGGCCATCCCCTTCCTCTCACCTCATGCCCATTGTGGTGGCCTGTAGCTCCTGTGACGAGTAATGGGGATGGAAAATTATCAACAATGGGGTGTGCATTTGCTGCTGTCAGGGTTTTTTCTTTGACGCTGCCGCTCCTGGAGCACCAGCTCGAATTTTTCTCATACTGCTGTTCCCCGAGCACCAGCACAAGGCGAAATTTTGCAGGCCGTCTTGTTCAACACCCGCAGGTATGTAACCTGTTTGATGGAATGTTGTACCAACAGTGTTCTGGGATTTTTCATTGCTGTTTGAGTCGAGACATTGCTCGTCAGGTGGCAGCTGGAGGTTCCTTGGCAAAAGGGCTTACGTGAATGAATACTTCTTTTTGGCATTTGAAAAAAGTAGAGCTCCAAAGATGCTTCCATGGCAACATGGTGGAGCTGTAGGTGAGGGGGATGAGGCCGGCAACAGGAGAAGGCGCATGCCAGCGAGGAGGGAAAGCAGAAGGGCATGGTGGAGGATGATCAGGGGGAGGCGTACGTGCCGTCGGGATTGGTCTCCTCCTCTTTTATATCGCTTTCATATCGAGCTTGCATGGCAAATCTAAATAGATGAATGATGGAGAAGGGATACATTTGGAGTTCTGAAGTTAATTGTTCGTGATGCTTGTGTTTTTGAAATATAATCGCTTGTTCTTTGTGATGTTTTTTAGGTGAGCGCTCAGGCCTGGGTTTGTATTGTTCTCGGCTTGAGTATATGGGACTCGAACTATGATGGATATCATGTGAGGAAAGAAGGTTTAGTATGCAATTATGGTGTACACCAGAGAAACATGTGTGTTTTTCCCTATGAAGACAACTGCTTCTTCAGATAATTGATGTTAGTTATGCACTTGCAATGCAAATAATCTCTCTCTAATTAGTAACTGTGTTATCCCAAATGATCCCTCTTTTTTTTGCATGTTTCAGGTTTCTGTACTAACCATCATCAAATAAGGTGAGAGTACTTTAGGGTTGAGTCAATGTTTCAGTTGGATGTTGGATTACCCCATCAAGAGAAGCTGGACAAAGAAGAGTGTTGTGGTGTTGGGAAAGTCAAATTTTGCGGCGCCTGCTTCAAACCACACTGGTAGGTTGCCGATCCCTGATACATGGATCAACTACACAGAAACATGCCAATTAGACCGTGCCACATGTATGATAGAAGCTCAGCGGAGCGTCGAAGCCATCAATTTCATGTTTGGTTTCTGTAAGTGTGGATGCTTCAATGTGGTAAGAATGCTATCATGCTACAATCATGGGGATTTTTTCCCCTAGGTTTGCTCTTAAGAGCTGATGTGTTGCATATGATATTTTTTTAGAATGTGTTGCATATGATTTTGCTGTCATTGAGATTGTTACTTTCATTTGGATCAATAATTCCCTGTCTGATAGTTTGGTTTCTCTTCTTTTTTAAACTAGAGGGGATCACACTACCATTTCCATTATAAAAATTCAGAAGTCATGCTTGTTTTGTCACTGTGTTTTCAATAGTTTATACTAATTTAGGCACCTCTACAACCATTTTTGGGAAATCAAGCGTCCGCACTATGGTTTCTATAAAACTGAGAGGATATTCAAACCCGTAATCGCCAGGCAGCTTGCATCCACAAGCGCCAAGCAACCCATCAGCCTAACAACGAACCATCGCCGCCTGCAAAGAACACCGGCAGAGGTTGCCACAGTTGACTGACGTGCCGTCGAGGTACGCCGGCAGGTCCAGCCCAGACAGCCATGTCGCGTGCTCTGCGGTGGCTCGGACGGCGAACCGGGCTCGCGACGACTGAACATTGTGTCCAGGCATGGTGGTCGTTTTTTTCGAACAGGGGGATCTCCCCGGCCTCTGCATCAGAGTGATGCATACGGCCATCTTATTAAAGAAATAAAAGGTTCCAACAAGGTTCCAAAGTCTCCAACTGAAAGTAATAAAAAGACAGCTCACACAGAGCTAAAGAGGCTGGCCACACAGCCTAGCCAAGATAAGACGCCACAACCGGCTGGCTAAAGATAGATAGGTAAACTAATTTCCTATCCTATTACATGACCGCCATCCAAACCGGTTGAAGATATCCCGAGCTACCATCTCCCAGCGGATAGATCCAGTAACCAAATGCTCCCTGGCCTCCATCGGAGTGAGTAGCGACCATGAACGGATCACGGCCGTGGCTCGGAAAATAACCTGCAAAAAGTGAATACGTGATGTTCTGTTAAAAACCAAATCATTTCTGCAAGTCCAGATAGTCCACAACAATGCGCAAACTCCAACACGAATATGTCTCGCTAATGCAGGCTCAATCCCAGTGAGCCATGTCCCAAATAACATAGTGACAGAATTCGGTGGAGTAATATTAAAAGCAATGTGAACCGTCCGCCAAAGAACTCTGGCAAGCGGGCAATCAAAAAAGAGATGTTTGATCGTCTCGTCCCGATCACAGAAGCTACACCTCGTAGGTCCTGTCCAATTACGCTTAATCAAGTTATCCTTGGTTAAAATAACCTGTTTATGGACAAACCACATAAACACTTTTATTTTCAAGGGAACTTTGACAGCCCAAACATGCTTGGAAGTAGGAATGGAGCTCGAATTAATTACATCAATATACATTGATTTAACCGTGAATACTCCAGACCTAGTCAGTTTCCAGCGTAATTCATCGGGTTGTTGAGAAAGATGGACATCCATTAGTCTCCGAACTAGACGGAGCCAATCTTCCCAACGATTGCCCACTAACGACCGTCTGAACTGAATATTAAGGGGGATGGATTGAAACACCGTAGCAACGAACACCTCACGTCGTTGAACAATGCGATATAAAGACGGATATTGAATGGCCAAGGGTGTCTCGCCGAGCCAAGTATCCTCCCAGAAGCGTGTACTAGCACCGTTGCCAATAACAACCTTTGTCCTATTAAACAAAGACTGTTTGACTTTCATCAGGCCTTTCCAAAAAGGCGAGTCAGTTGGCCTGACTGTGACCTGGGACAAGGACTTTGTCTGTAAGTACTTGCTGCGAAGGATTTGGGCCCACATGGCATCAGTCTCAAAAGAAAGCTTCCACAGCCACTTGCTAAGAAGGCATCTGTTCTTAACTTCAAGATTCTCAATACCAAGACCCCCTTGGTCTTTCGGTCTACAGATGATATCCCATTTTGCAAGTCTGTATTTTCTTTTTAGATCGTCACCCTGCCAGAAGAAACGCGATCTATAAAAGTCCAGTCTTTTCCTAACACCAACTGGGACTTGAAAGAACGATAAGAGAAACATGGGCATACTCGTAAGCACCGAATTAATCAGAATTAATCGGCCTCCATATGACATGAGCTTGCCCTTCCAGCAACTCAGTTTCTTCTCAAACCGGTCTTCGATGCACTTCCATTCTCTATTGGTCAGCTTTCTATGGTGGATTGGAATACCTAGGTAAGAGAAAGGTAATTCCCCCAAATCGCACCCAAACAATTGCCTATAAGCCTCCTGTTCGTCTTTGGCTCTACCAAAGCAGAACAGCTCGCTCTTATGAAAGTTAATCTTTAACCCGGTCAATTGTTCGAAGAGGCATAACACCAGCTTCATATTTCTCGCCTTGGCCAGGTCATGCTCCATAAAGATGATTGTATCATCAGCGTACTGTAGGATGGATACACCTCCATCAACCAGATGAGGTACCAAGCCACCCACTTGACCATTCTCCTTAGCCCTTCCTATCAAGATAGCTAACATATCAACCACAATGTTAAACAAGATAGGGGACATCGGATCTCCTTGTCTAAGGCCTTTATGTGTCTGGAAGTAATGACCAATATCGTCATTCACTTTAATTCCCACACTCCCTTTTTGCGTAAATGATTCAACCTGACGTCGCCAGGCTTCATCAAAACCTTTCATACGCAATGCCTGTTGGAGAAATGGCCATTTAACCTTATCGTACGCTTTCTCGAAATCCACCTTAAAAATGACTCCATCTAACTTCTTGGAATGGATTTCATGGAGCGTTTCATGAAGGACGACCACCCCTTCAAGGATGTTTCTATCCGGCATGAAAGCAGTTTGGGAGTGCTGCACCACAGAATGCGCAATCTGTGTGAGCCTATTAGTCCCGACCTTGGTGAATAGTTTGAAACTAACATTGAGTAGGCAGATGGGCCTGAACTGCTCAATTCTCACAGCATCCGTCTTCTTAGGAAGCAGTGTGATAGTTCCAAAATTCAATTGAAATAATTGAAGCTGTCCAGAGAACAGATCCTGAAACATAGGTAGCAAATCCCCCTTAATAATATGCCAGCACTTCTTGTAGAACTCCACCGGAAACCCATCCGGTCCGGGAGCCTTATTATTTTTCAACTGTGCTATAGCATCAAACACCTCCTTCTCCGAAAACGGGGCAACCAGAATATCATTTTCAGCAGCCGAAAGTTGAGGCACATCGTCAATTCTGGACTCATCGAGAGACACACAACTGTCCTCCGGAGGTCCAAATAACTGCCTATAATATTCGGTTATATATGTTTTTAGGTTATCCTGTCCTAAAATAGTGCCCTCATCTTGTTCAAGTTGGAATATTCTCTTCTTTCTGTGCTTACCATTAGCAATCAGATGAAAGAATTGAGTATTTGCGTCCCCTTGGACTACTTTGCGAACCTTAGCCCGCAAAGCCCACTTCAATTCTTCTTCACGGAGAAGTTCTTTCAACCTCTTCTCTGCTTCAGTTTTAACCTGGAGCTCAGCAGGCATCAAAATCGTGGATTCGGCCCTGACGTCCAGATTCTGTATAAGAGAGAGGAGCCTGTCCTTCTCAACCTTATATGCCCCACTAAGATGCTTAGCCCAACCCCGTAAGAAACTTCTCAAACTCCTAATCTTATTTTGCCAACGCTCGACCGCGGTCCTACCGCCTACACCCTTCGCCCATTCCCTAGCGATCAGGTCTAGGAACCCTTCGCGTTCGAACCAGGCCATCTCAAAAGAAAAGGTGTTTTTATTTCCCACGTGTTTCGGCTCCCCTGAGTCAACGAACAGTGGTGTGTGATCGGAGAAACCCCGCGAAAGAGCTTGAACCGTCACAAGCGGGAACTTCTGTTCCCACTCCACACTCGCAAGAACGCGATCAAGCTTTTCGTACGTCGGGTTTGGCAAAGAGTTAGCCCAGGTAAACTTTCTACCAGAAAGCTCAATCTCCCTCAGATCCAGGCTTTCAATAATAGTATTGAACATGAACGACCATCTGCCGTCAAAGTTATCATTATTCTTCTCCTCTCTTCTCCTAATGATGTTGAAATCTCCCCCAACTAAGATTGGAAGCTGCTCGGATCCACAAATCCGAACAAGATCCGCCAAAAACTCCGGTTTAAGCTCGGGCTGTGCGGCACCATAAACCGCCACCAACGCCCAGTTGAAACCATCAACCTTAGACCTGACTCGAAACTTAACCGCGAAGTCTCCCATGACTACACTCCGGACTTCAAGCGAATCGCATCTCACACCCAGCAAGATACCACCTGATCTTCCTCGCGGAGGAAGGCAATGCCAATCAAAATCGACACCACCCGCAAGAGAGGAGAGAAACTGGGGCGCAAAGTTGCCTCTACCAGTTTCCGATAGAGCAATAAAATCTAAACGATGCTCCAGAGATGCCTCAGCAAGAAACCTTCTTTTAGCCAAGTCTTTTAGACCTCTGCTATTCCAAAAGATTCCTTTCATCACTCATCATGAAATTTTTTAGTAGTCCGAATCCTAGCACTCCTACGAACTGCAGAATCGGGGTAAATTTTCCGTTTCCACTTACGCTTGGGTTTACTAGGTCCTGACGCCCGATCCTCATAACCGGGCTCATCGGAGCAAACAACTGCATCAATCTCTATGGGCATATCATCGTCCTCAGACTCATGATTGGATGGTGCTAAATCCACACACATATTATTAAGCACTCTGACCCCTAATGCATCAATCTCATTGTCATTCATGGGTTTAACCGCTGCAAGATTACGAATAGTTTCTAAGGCACGTTCCGCCTCCAAATCTAACAAATCATTCACCGAATTGGAAATCTCACTATCTGTAGCCCCGAGTGAAACTCCTAATTGGTTTGCATTATTTATAATCTCCTCATTAGAAAAATGCAATAAAGAGTTAGATATGTTGACTGACATACCAGAAGAGGCTGCAGCATCCTGAAGCTTGGCCGCCCTCATAGCGCACCTCCGCTGCATATCATCCACCTCCGGGAGCTCGTGGAGACGAGCACAGAACCGTCTCCCCGACGAGACGGGGTCTGGAATCCCGCCAAAAGCAACGACCTCCTCCCTAGTAAAGCCTCGCGCTGAGTCCCTCAAAGGATCAACCGAGATTACCGGAGAAGGTGGCTGCGCGCTCCCAATCCCCCCGGCCACTAACCCCGCGCCGGGGTCCGTGGCCACGGGAACGAACGGATAAGAGAAGGCAGGAGCCGTCTGCCCGTGCCCTCCTCCTATCCCCCTGCCGACGCAGAGGGTAGAGCCGTCGGCGTAAAAGCGGCGGTCCTCCTGACCGCCGGTGAAGAAGGGAGAGCCATGGCCACCTGCCCCAGCCCCCCCCCCAGTGCGGCTACTGGATCGGGAGTCACCGCGAGAACCGGAGAGGCAGGATCCGAGGCCGCCTGCCTCGGGCTCCCTCCCCCGGCGCTGGCCAACCCCACCGTGACCGGCGTCACCACAGGAGAGAGGGCCAGGTCCACCTGACCCATGCGGCCTTCCCCACAGCCGACCATCGCCGGCGCCACCGGTGTCCCTGGCGCCAGACTGATAGAGGGAGAGGCCGAGGCCACCTGCCCCAAACCCCCCTCCCCAAACCGAACCTCCGAGACCGTCGACGCAATCCGGCACGAGACCACTGAGGTGGTAGGAGAAAGCAGCCCCATCTGAGGCTCCACCTCCCTAACCCCTCCCACAGCCGTCACCGAGAGTGTCTCCAACAAACCATCGTCCACAGGACAAGCCCCATCATCAAGCTCCAACGGCGGAAGCATACACTCAAAACTATCAGCAGACTCCACCCTGTCACTCCAGAGCCGGGGAGGAGCCGATGCTGGCTCGAAGGATCCGAACCGCAACGTGTTCATCGGTACCGCTGGAGCCGATGGAGACTCTACTCCAGAACCAACACCAGGCAACTGAGCAGCCGGACTCGACCCATTGGCCCTCTCGCGTCCCGCCTCATTATTCGGGTTCCCACGAGCATCGGGATCATCATCCCCCTCGTGCATATCCATATCAGCCCCGGGAACCTCATCGGCAAACAGCTCTGAATCCTCAAACTCTATCTCCAGTGGAAACACCTCTCCCCGATAAAACCAGTTGACCCTATCTGGGATAAAATCGATGTCCAAAACACCCACTAAGAGCCGTGCCACCCCATGTGCGCGGGTGAAAGCCATGTCCACATCCTCAGTCTTACCAACCAACATACCCAAACTCGCCACAACTCGAGCATCTGACAAGGACTCAGATGGGGCCCCTGAAAACCGCAGCCACACCTGAGTGAGCGGCTTTCCCTTAGGCTCCACCTTCTTCCACTCGTGAAACTCCAGGACGCACTTAGTACCCGGCACCTTGCACAACCCAAACTCAGCAGCTTCTGCAAATCTTCCACCGTTGGGAAATCAACCCGAAACACATTATCCTCAATCGGGACGAGCTCCCACTGAAAATCACCTGGAGCCAGTTCCTGAAGTCGCTGCACAATTTGAGCCTCAGAAACCACTTCTCGTGTAGCCTTCACAAGCCCAGTAGTCAAACTCTGAGGTTCAGCCAGAGTCTCCCTCGCCGCCGGAGACTCAAAGAACGTGATCTCGGCACAGTACACTCCATACATCGTGAGAGCAGGAGCCTGATCACGCATAACCGGGCAATCCCCCATGACATGAGCAGTCTTACCACACGAGGTACAAAGCTCCGCCATGCACTCAGCAATAAAGTGGCCCTTCTCCCCGCAGCGATAGCACAGCATCTTTTCTTTCTTACGCGCCCATTTGGACGCCCTCTCAGATTCAGCCCTGTCCCCTGCCTCCGCAGCCACTCCAGTAGAAGTAGCATCCACGTTGGCCAGAGCCGTCACGACATCCAATGCCTGGCTAGGCAGCTCAGTCGACTGCACGGGATCAACAGCCATATCCGAAGCCTGATGGTCAGCCACGACCGGTGGCGGGGGCTGCTTGCGTGCCCGACCACGACCGCCACCACGACCACCACGATGGCCACGGAATCCACCTCTCTGCCGGTTAATCGGGCCAGTAGTCCCTTCGACAAAACCACCCGTCGGGCCAAGGAAAGGTCTTTCGGCAGAACCATCACTCTGCCACGCGTATCCGCGTCTGCCTCCCGTAGACGACGAACCACGGTGCTGACTCTCCCCATAAGCATCAAAACCATCATCCCCCCCACTGTCCTCTGGGCGGTCCATTAGCTCCACCATCCCCCGCGTCGATCCTTGTCTGCGATGTGCCCGAACGCTTTTGCACCGGTCTCGCGACATAGTGAGGCGGTGGCGCAGCTCGAGGCACCGTCGGCGCGACACCCCGCCCCACGGAAGCAGACACCGGAGGTCTTGGGGGAGGGGTCCCGCTCCCCGGAGCCGCAGCTACCGGTTTGAGAAGCCGCAGTCCTCCTCGCCCAGCGGTGGACAAAGTCCCGGTCGGCACCGCCGGACGCTGGATCGGCAGCCGGACACCATTGCCACCGCCCCGACCCGTGGCAGCACTTGTAGCCGGATTTGGCGGGCGGAAGCCACCACCTCTACCCGCGGCACCGACAGGGGCCGGAGCTGGCGGCCGGATAGGAGCACCGCCACCGCGGCCAAGGGCGACAGGATTAGCGCCCGCCGGAGCAACGCCCCGGCCCGCCGCCGGCACTCCACGATGCGCCCCGGCGGAGCCAACAAGCGGTCCTACACCAGCACGGGCCGACCCGGCCGGCTCCGTCGAGCTCTTCCCCGCGACCCCCTGACCCGCCATGCGCAGTGGTGGGATACGACGGGCACGCCTTCCAAGCTCAGTTCGACGATGAGGAGCCCGTCGGCAGGAAACCCTACGGCGCACTACGAGACCGGCGGGATTAGAGGAATCGTTGCATGCCTCTCGCACGTAAGCGATGCTCTCGTCCACAGAGCCCTCCGAATCCGGCCCAAGAAACACTGGCCCACCTGCAACCGTTTCGACCTGGGCCTCATACCCAGCCGACGACGGCCCAGACTCGACTGGTGGCCCTGCAGCGCCAATCAAGGAATTCAAACGCGCCGCCCGAACATCAGCGATCGGGATCGACGCCGCCGGCGCCATCTGCTGCCGGCCGGCCGCCGCACGGCCGCCCTTCTTCCTTCTCACTACCACCGTCCATGCTTCCGGAGGGACTAAATCGAGAAGAGTAAGTTTTGGGAGACTTACCTTGGGAATAGGCCCCTTCCATGGCCGAAGAGCAGACGCAGCCGTCCTCCGATGAACCACCCGCCGGAGCACCTCCATGTTCTCGCCGGGCGGCAGACCGGACCTCGCCGGATCCTCTGAGGGGACCATCGCCTCCACCATCCCCGCCACCTCATCCTCGTCGTAGCCGGTGGCAAAAGCTTCGCAAATCATATCGGAGGGAGTCGGAGAGTATTCCGCGGCACCGCCGGACCGCCCGCCGTCTTCATCCTCATCCCCGCTCTCCTCCTGCTGAAAGGTGTAGGTGGCCTGGAGGAGAGGGTGCAGACTCTTCCATGGGTGTTAGCTGCTAACGCCATGGCCGCCGCCGTCGGACTTGGCTGGTTGATCCCTTGCTCGCCTGACTGCAGCTGGCGAGGGTCCTTCTTGGCTGCAGCTGTTTTGGTTGGGGCGTGTGGGTGGTGCGTCGGACGGATCAAAAAGCCGTGGATATGGAACTAGAGGCGTTCGTACTTCGTAGCTTCAGTGGCTATCAGAGTCTGCAGCTTGTGTTCTTTTTTTGCTTTCCTGAGGGGATGCAGCTTGTGTGCTGGCCGGAGTGTATTGAATGGTTATAATGCAACTACCGAACTAGGTATACCTATTTGTGCTTATGTGATCTGCGGAAACTTGCATTCGTACTATGAATCGGCCAGCCTACCTACAACATTCAGAT
This sequence comes from Triticum aestivum, assembly GCF_018294505.1. Classification (NCBI taxonomy): domain Eukaryota; kingdom Viridiplantae; phylum Streptophyta; class Magnoliopsida; order Poales; family Poaceae; genus Triticum; species Triticum aestivum. The sequence continues at coordinate 245,327,991 of NC_057805.1, forward strand.
GTTGTATCTGCTCGTTTCGAGGTAATGTTTTTAACTTTGTCCTACAGGCTTCTATAGTTCTGCATGTACATTATTTATTCGATGTTTCAGTCTTTTTCTCTTTGGGTTTCTACAGAATAGAGATATCTATGGAGCTTGGAAACAGTGTCTTGGGTTGGAGTGGACTGATACTGCAATAAAACGGCCTATACAGCCCAGTAAGTATGCAGTGGTCTTGCTGGGAGGTGAACATATCTAACTTTCGGATGCCAAGTTTTACCTTTACCCATGCTTGGGCTTAGATATGTCGTACCCATGCTTTGTTTTCTATGTACCAGAGCTTCAATTGCCTTTACAAGATTTTCTGTAGGCTTTGCGTTTTTTCAGACAGTAATGAAATCTTACTTTTTGTTTAGAGATATGTATCTCAATAAAACTTTGCTCTGTTATCGTGGTTTTATGTACCTGCAGTCTGTAGAACATCACACGGATGAGAAGACAGTGACTTCAAACAAAAGGGAGCAGCGTCGATGGTCGCAGGCACCAATAGAGATCGAGGTTGCTGCCTTCCCGACGACGATCTTCTAATCATCCATTAACCTTCCAACATGAATAATGTTCAGCATTCTTTCCCTTGTCAGCATCTTGTTTTGATATTAGTTGATGACCCAACTTGAGAAATATATTATGTTCTTTTGTCTCTCTGTTCCTTATGGTTTGTTATTACTTGCCTGACTCTATAGGAACCACAAAATGAAAAATAAAATGGCAGGTGATTATATCATTTCTTTGTTTTTAATCACCTTGTGATCTCTTGGATGTGCACGAGCGTGCTGAAATCATTATGGGACGTCTAGGAGCATGCTTTTTTCGAAAAGGAGGCGTACCCCCGGCCTCTGCATCTCTTGATGCACACAACCATTTATTAAGAAAAGGTATCTCGAAGGTTCCAACAAAAAGTCTCAACAAGAAACAAAGGTCTTACTAAACAAAGAAAAGCCACAAGCGGCCAAAAATAAAAATCACAACCGGCGCCAGAAAGACTAGGAGATGAAACGTCTATCCTATTATTGGACCGCCATCCAAACCGGTTGTATGTATCCCGTGCAACCATCTCCCATCGGCTGCACCCAATATCCATATGCTCCCTGTGGTCCGCACGGCTGAGTAATGACCACGTACGGATCCAAGTAGACGCTCTGAAGATGACCTGCAAAAAGTTGATAATGGTTTGTCTGTTAAAGGTAACGTCATTGCGACAGTTCCATAAAGACCAAAGTAATGCACATGCTCCCACTCGGATATGTGCCGCGGACTTTGGCTCCACTCCAGCCAACCAGTTATTAAACAAATGTGATATCGTGAGAGGTGGATTTATGTTGAAGGTAACGTGGATAGTTCTCCAAAGCAGTTTAGCAAGCGGACATTTGATAAATAGATGTTCTATTGTTTCATCCTGATCACGAAAGCAACGTCTTTTACTTCCTTCCCACTTACGCTTAGCTAAGTTATCTTTAGTAAGAATGACACCCTTATGCACAAACCACAGAAATACTTTTATCTTCAAGGGCACCTTAACTTTCCAAATATGTACCGTCCTCGGGATAGTCCCGGTATTAATCAAATCCGTGTACATGGATTTAACCGAGAAGACACCTGACCTGGAAAGCTTCCATTGCATAGTGTCTGGTACATGCGAAAGGTTAACCTCCATTAACCTACGCACAAGATGTACCCACCTATCCCAACGCTCACCTATAACAGACAGCCTAAACTGTATGTTAAGCGGAATAGTACCCAACACTGTAGCAACAGAAACCTCTTTCCATTGTGCACTGTTGTATAGGGATGGATACTGCAAGGCCAGCGGTGAATCTCCTAACCAAGTATCCTCCCAAAATCTAGTATCCCGTCCATTCCCGACGATAAATTTAGTCCTGTTGAAGAAAGCTACTTTCGTCCTCATAATCCCTTTCCAGAATGGTGAGTCAGACGGTTTTGCCATAACCTGGGCTAGTGTTTTGGCATAGAGATATTTGTTACGCAATAGCTGAGCCCAAACTCCATCTCTTTCTATGGATAAATGGTACAGCCATTTGCTGAGTAAACACCTATTTTTCACCTCCAATTTTTCAATTCCCAAGCCTCCCTGGTCCTTTGGTCTACAAATTACATCCCATTTTGCCAATCGATACTTATTTTTGTTCTCATCAATTTGCCAAAAAAATCTAGATCGATAAAAATCCAATCTTTTTCGTACCCCAACCGGGACTTCAAAGAAAGAGAGGAGGAACATGGGCATACTTGTAAGTACAGAATTAATAAGCACCAATCTTCCTCCATAAGACAAAAGTTTGCCCTTCCAGCAACTCAGCCTCTTTTCAAACCGATCCTCGATACATTTCAATTCTTTATTAGTGAGTTTGCAGTGATGAATCGGAATCCCTAAATACGTGAAGGGTAACGTGCCTATTTCACACCCAAACAACTGCTTGTAAGTTTCTTGTTCTTCTCTGGCGCGTCCAAAGCAAAATAGCTCACTTTTATTAAAATTAATCCTCACCCTGATAGCTGTTCGAAAAGGCAAAGCACTAACTTCATGTTTTTGGCCTTAACAAGGTCATGTTCCATGAAAATGATGGTATCATCGGCATATTGAAGAATGGACACCCGACCCTCAACCAGATGTGGGATAAGACCACCTACTTGACCGTCCTGTTTTGCTCTATTAACAAGAATAGACAACATGTCAACCACAACATTAAAGAGGATCGGAGACATCGGGTCTCCCTGTCTCAATCCTTTTAGCGTCTGGAAGTACTGACCAATATCGTCATTTACTTTGATGCCGACACTGCCTCCTTGTACAAATGATTCGACCTGCTTCCTCCAAGCCTCATCGAATCCTTTCATACGCAAGGCCTGCTGTAAGAATGGCCATTTCACTTTATCGTATGCCTTTTCAAAATCCACTTTGAAGACCACTCCATCGAGCTTCTTCAAGTGAATTTCGTGTAAGGTCTCATGAAGACCGACCACTCCCTCAAGAATGTGTCGACCTGGCATGAAGGCAGTCTGGGTTGGCTGTACCACAGAATGGGCAATCTGAGTCAGACGGTTTGTGCCAACCTTTGTGAAAATTTTGAAGCTCACATTGAGCAAACATATCGGCCTGAATTGCTCAATGCGAATCACTTCCGCCTTCTTTGGTAACAACGTGATAGTACCAAAGTTAAGCTTAAAAGGCTGAAGGTGGCCATTAAACAGATCCTGGAACATGGGCATCAAGTCGCCTTTAATAATACCCCAACATTTCTTATAGAACTCAGCTGGGAATCCATCCGGACCAGGTGCCTTATTATTTTCCATTTGGGATATCGCGTCAAACACCTCCTTCTCGGAAAAAGGTGCAGTGATCACTTCGTTCTCTTCATCCTTCAGTTGAGGAATGTCGTCCACCATGCTCTCATCGAGGGCGACATAATTCTCAGCTGGGGCCCCAAAAGATTTTTATAATAGTTGGTAATATACATTTTAAGATTTTCATGACCAACAATCGTACCCTCATCTTGTTCAAGTTGAATGATTCTCTTCTTCCTATGTTTCCCATTGGCAATCATATGGAAAATTTGAGTGTTGTTATCCCCTTGAACAACCTGGCGCACTTTCGCTCTACGTGCCCACTTTAATTCCTCTTCTCTAAGAAGCTTTGCCAGACTAACCTCAGCTTCTCTTTTAGACACTCGCTCATCCATATCCAGCGCAGTGCTTTCAGCTTTTATGTCAAGGTCATTGATAACCTTCAACAATCTTTCTTTCTATTTTCTATAAACACCGCTATTTTTCTTAGCCCATCCTCTCAAGAACTGTCTAAGATGTCTAATCTTATACTGCCACCGATCAATATTGGACTCTCCCCTTTGTTCTGCCGCCCATTCCCTTGTGATCAACTCAAGGAAATCCTCTCTCTTAACCACGCAGTTTCAAAAGAGAAAACATTCTTGTTTCCTTGGTGAGCCGCCTCACCAGAGTCCACAAGAAGGGGTGTATGATCAGATATTCCCCTCTGTAACGCCTGCACCATCACTAAAGGGAATTTTTGTTCCCACTCTATACTTGTGAGGACTCTATCAAGTTTTTCATACGTCGGATTTGGAAGAGTATTTGCCCAAGTAAATTGCCTCTCTGTGAGATCAATCTCTCGCCGGTCCAGGCTTTCAATAATCGCATTAAACATGAATGACCATCTGCCATCAAAATTGTCATTATTTTTCTCTTCTCGTCTTCTAATAATGTTAAAGTCACCACCAACAAGAATAGGTAGGTTGTCATCCCCACAAATCCTAACTAAATCTGCGAGGAAGTCCGATTTTAGCTCAGGCTGTGCCGCCCCATACACAGCCACTAAAGCCCACCTGAACCCGTCAGCTTTCGACCGCACATGGAACTTAACTGCAAATCCTCCCCCCCCCAGAATACATCTAGCACTTCCAGAGACTCGCAGTTGACACCGAGGAGAATCCCGCCAGATCTTCCCCGAGGTGGCAAACAGTGCCAATCAAAGTCAAGACCACCTGAGATCGTTCCAAGAAATTGCTAAGTAAAATTATTCCTACCAGTCTCTAGCAACGCAATAAAATCAAGTTTGTAATCCCGAGAGGCATCCGCCAAAAACCTACGCTTAGCCAAGTCCCTTAGACCTCTGCTATTCCAAAAAATGCCTCTCATGAATCATCATGAAATTTCTTCTTAAACTTAAGCCTAGCACTTCGACGCACCGCAGAAAGGCCATACACCTTTTTTGCCGTTTACGCGTTGGTGCCTGAGGGAGGATCAAACAATCCGCATGACTAGTGTCCTCGGCAAGACCTACAGGTGAAGACAGAGTGGCCGCATGCCCCTCCTCTTCTAAGGTCTCCTCATGTAGAAGGTTCGCATGAACTAGATCCTCGCATAAACCCTCCAAATCACACATACCCAACTCATTAATCTCACTTTCTTGCTTCGGTTTGACCGCCGCTAAATTTTTAAGCATTACCATTGCTCTATCAGTCTCTAAATCAAGAAGCTCATTGATAGAAGTAACTACTTCACGGTTGTTATCACCTAAAGAAATACCCAATTTATCTGCCCTATGCATGATATCATTTTCAGAAAAATGTAAAACGGAAATATTGGTATTTAAAGACAGACCTGTAGAAGACTCCGTGTCGCGGATCTTGGCCATCCACATGGCGCGGCCGAGCTGAAACTCATCCGCATCCGGCTGCTCCTGAATACGCCGGCTGGGACGCCTCCCTCCCGACGCCGGATCTGGGATACCCCCAAAGGCCACCACCTCTGGGATAGAAATGTCCATCCCCCGTCCAGTGTGAGCCGTGGGAGGTGACGCCGGAACGCCCACCTCCGGCACCGGTTCCTGAACCGTTCCCACAAGAGGCGCCTCCACCGTCGTCGCCTCCTGCGACAACTGTGTAGAAGCCGTGTCCCCCTGCGGAGTCGGAGTGGAAGAGAGCCCAGACCCCTCCACCACAACATCCGCCTCCTGCGGTCGTTGAGGTGAAGGAATAGCACGCCGATATGTGACACCCGGATAAGCCGCCGCAATGATGGATGACTCCAGGAACTCCACCGAAGAGGGAAGAACTAAGGCCGTCTGCCTCGAGTCGCTTCCCTTAGGTGACACCGGCACCGCCAAAGCATCACCACCCTCAGAAAAAGAAAACCGGACTAGAGATAACGGAGGTAAGTCATGCTCAACGTGTTCATCTCTCTCCATCCGATCCCCCCACAGGCGCCCAGGTGCCAAGACAGCACCAAAGGACCCAAAGCGAAGTCCTGCCATGGGCATCGATGCGGGGGCGGGGTTCGTGCTCCCCGGAGCCGTAGGGATGGGGTCATCATCCTCCAGATCAGCTATGTGAAGCCGAGATGGTGTCACCATCGCATCAAGCGCATCACGTCGAAGCCCTACCATGGGCGCCGAAGTGGAGGTCTTGCCCACTGGGGCCTCGGACTCCTTACCCTGCCCTCCGGGAGCACCAGATTGGTTAGCAGGCTGATCATGGTCCATGAGATCATCTTGCCTACCGTCCCCACCATCAGTCCCACCATCAGTACCCATGCCTTTGTCTGCATCTTGGATCATCGAAACTCCCTCAATCTCAATCCTCAGATCATAACTCATACCCTCATAAACCCAACCTAAGAAGCACGGTACCGCATCCACATCCAGAACTCCCACACGCATACGTGAAATGCCATGCATGCGAGTAAAAGTCATATCGACCTCCAGAGTCTTTCCAATAAGAGATCCTAGGCTCCAAGTCTCCAAGAAGTCATTAAGCGGTTCCGGGGGTAGCCCAAAAAATCTGACCCAAATCTGAACAAGCGGAACTCCCACCGGATCATTGCGCTTCCACTCATCAAACTCAAGAATACAAGCACTGCCAGGAACTTTACACATGCCAAACTCATTAATCTTGTCTAGATCAAATTTCGTAGGATAGTCAACCTTAAACGTCGTCTCATCAATCCGAAGGAGAGCCCACTGAACAGAGCTAGAGACCAATCTCTTAAGTTCCAGAATAACTTGGTCCTCTGAAAGAGTGCCCTTAGTCACTCGAATGATGCCAGTTTTAGCATTCTCCAGCCATGGTCTACAAGATCTCATTGTTGGTGTCTCAAAGAACATAAGTTTTTCATCACATACACCATAAAAGTCCACCACCGGCTTAGGAGCTGACAAAAGGGGGCACGCTTCCTCATGTTTCGGTCTCAAGTAAATATTACAAAGCTCCGTCGTACAACCAACCGCATAGTGCCCTGGTTCTCCACAACGATAACAATAGGTCTTCTCCCTCTTGCGCTGACCTTTGCTCAACTTATCAGTATCACCTTTGTCAGAAGCATTTTCCACCGGTGTCGGCGCAGCCGGAACAACCGCGTTCGCAAGATCCCGAACCACCGCAGCCGCCTCCGCGGGAAGCCGCTTATCTGCCGGTGCGTCAGCTACCAAAGTCGAAGCAGCCGCGTTGTCCTCCGCCGACGTTGTAGCCAAATCAGTAGTCGGCGTCGGGTCACGGCGAGGTGGTGGATCACGACGCGGGACACGGGGACCATTCCGGCCAAATCTGCCCGTGCCGCCACGTCCGCCCCTGAAGAAGCCTCCCCGGCGAGGCACATATTGCTGAGAACCCGCCGGCCCTTGGACGAAACCTTCGGTCGGGGCACAGAAAGCATGTCCGCCGGCGTCACCACGACCGGCGCCGGACGATACTCCACGACCCTCCCCATCAAACTGGCGCACTGGAGCCCGATGGCCACCTCCGCTCGCCCCTCTGCGACCATCGCCGGCCACAAAGTTGTCGTAGCCACCGCGTCCATAATGCGCACCTCCGCCACCTCCGGCGGCGCGGCCGTAGCCAGCTCCACCATCTCTCCCCGCAAATCCTCCACGAGCATCCGCTCCGCCACGGTCACCGCCGTGGCCCGACCCAATCGCTCAACCGCGCCCGCCATTAGCAACGGCGGCAGCAGCCCGGCCCAGTCCCGATCCCGATGAACCAGCAGCCGCAGCCTGATCCAATCCCCTCCCCGCCATGAGAACAGCAGCAAAGGAACCTCTATCGAAGGGCGCCGTGTTTGCTCGAACCCGCAATGCCCGTCTGATCCGCAAGATCGAAAACCAGGCTTTGCCCTCGTCGGCCGAACCCTAGACATGCCCATGTCGGGTTGGGCCGCGATCTGCAGCTCGCACGGCCCATCCACCACCAGCTGAGCCGCATGCTCAGGAAAAAGAGGCTGGGCCGCATGCCCTGAGCCCACCTGGACCACACCCGAATCCCTGTGGCCCAGAAGCAAATTCAAACACTCCAGTCTTGCCTCCCGGATCGAGATCTGGCTCGCCTCCGCCTCCGGCGGCACCGCCGACCGCCGTCCCTTCCGTCGCCGTTGAACCTGCAACCAAGCCCCTGGGATTAGAAAATCACCAAAAGTCAGCGCTGGCAGCCTTACCTTGGGTATCGGCCCCCGCCATGGCCGAGACGAAGTACGGCGAAGCACCATCCGCCGGATCACCTCCTTGTGATCAGTTGTTGCAAGGCCGTCTCTCACCGGATCAGATGCCGGTACCAGAGTCTCGACCACCAGCTTTAAATCATCTTCTTCGTAACCCTAGTTCAACAGCTCGCAAATCAACGTCGACTGCGATCCATCCAACTCCGGTGAACTTGCCAGCACCGCCATGAACGGAGTCGTAGGCGACTCTTCCTCATCCTCACTGCCTTCCCCCTCATCTCCCTCTTCGGCCAACGCCCAGAACCGGCCTCCCACCCGCCGATCTAGCGGCAGGCGGGTTGCCGGCGGCATCCCAGCGAACGCCTAGGGAGTCGCCTAGGAGTCGCCTAGGGAACCCTGTTGTCACCGATGCCAGACGTGGCCGTCTATTTCAATTATGGACCACTAGTTTTATTATGGCATCCACGATATTAGGGTATGCTTTACTTAGGTTAATATACGTACTCTAGCTTTTCATACACAACAGGTTAATTGATTATATCTCCTTTTATCATTTTAATATACTTCATTAGTAATTACTAGATACTCTAAAGCGAGTTCAATGCTACATTTTGTTTGAGTCTATATTTTTAGATCATTTTCATATCTACATTTCTTACATAGTAAAGGTATATTGCAAAAACTAAGGTCTGGATGGTAATTTATGGTTGTTTCAGTTGCTGACCATGTGATTGTGGCAGGCTACAATTTGTTTAGTTGATTGCTTGATTTTTGCCTCGGAAAGGAGAGGGCCAGCAACACCTTTGAAATAAGCAGCGGCCATCCAGTCCCGAACAGGTATAAGTTCAGTTCTTGTTGCCTTCCATTTACTTGCCCGCAAACAACACCCATCTTTTCTTGAAAGAACTTTGTGGTTGCATAAATAACAGTCTCATGTTTTCCTGAGAGTCTAAATCAGTTTAAATCATAACAGTCTCATGTTTTCTTGAAAGAACTTTGTGGTTGCATAAATAAGTCGTGAGGAAGATTTGGATGCAAGCACCCATCTTTCACGAGAGAGACCTGTGTTGTACATTTGAATTCTTATCTGTTTATACTCTGCCAAGTTATCTCAAGCATATTATTTTACTTTGGTACAGGTTGATTATATAACTGGATGCATATCCATAAATCAGAGGATAAGCAGCGGAAGGGAAAGTTGTATTTGTCGAGATGTTCTCTTCTTTTTTATTTTACATGTTAAAGCATGGACCTTCTTGCTCAGGTTTCAGATTTCTCAATCCATACTTCCATGCAAATATCAATTCTTGACTCGTTATTCAGTAACCTCGCACATGTCCATTTTCTCTCTATATCGTCAGTATTAAACTTCATACGTAATTCCTTATATTCTTAGGTTTAGAACATTGCAAATCAGGGTGGGCGGTGCATTTGGAAAGTTCATATTCTATTCAAAAGCATTTCATCGATAGTCAAATGCTTCACAGTAGAATATGCTACCTCATTTTTTTGGTGTCCTAAGGTTCATATTTCGCTGCGCTATCTAAAGCAGCATGTTTTATTGTTTTAGTTAGCATTGCACTAATTGAAGACCACAAAAAATACACACGGGCACCCTTAAAGAACCCAATATTGTATGTAGATGTCCATCTGTACATAATATGTGGCCCATAGAATGTGATATGATCTTTTATCTCGGAACCAATTTATTTAGCGAGGCCGACGATTTGACTGTAACATTATTTCTCCTTTGATTGAATACTGCATCTTTTTAGCAATGCGTGTCATCGAAGCCAGTGGGAAAATATGTTGTGTCTTAAGATAATTATAACATAACTGAATATATCAAGCATGCTAATGGCATTAGATTAACTTTCGAGGAATATGACAGAAGGTTTAACCTTTAATGTTTTAGGCTTTCCTGATTTTCTGGCACCTTAGTAGGAGACGATGACCGCTATCATGAATAGGTTTAAATGTCGCATGGCTTCCATTGAACAAAACCAAGATAGAAAACAACTGTGCATAAACTTATAACATAAACTGCTGCTGCTTTGTTGGTTTTATCGAGGATGTTTTCTTCAAGCATGTGCTAATCACGCGCTATCTTTTTTCACTTTCATTATTCCTCCGGCTCAAGTGATAGCCACATTATGAAAGGAGCGAGGTTTGACAACCTGATCTACAACAGCGACAATCCAGGTATGTACATATGTACTAAGCAGCACCGCCATTGTCTCTAAATTGTGTTGATGACATGTGTACTAAGTTAAATATTACATAGTGTGTCTGCAAGCAATCCATCACAGCGTGCTATTACATAGTGTGTAAATCCCTCTGCAACTTCTCTGGTCTTGTGTTCAGCTCTACTTATAAAGCCTTGTGAAGGAGAAATATCATCTATCATGTATTTCTGTGTTGACAGCCAGTTGCTTAATTGATCAACTATAGTATAAAGAAATGTATTAGAAGAGCATAAAGGTAAATATATACAAGTAGATGTTGAAATATAATTTAGTATACCATTATGAAAGGTATATACCTGTACATAGCTCAAAGGGCCAATACTTCTGTTCCTCCATTAGATGGTCTTTAGTAGAACTGAATGAAAGAGTTAATAGGTTGCTTATTGATTTGCTTATAATTAAGTAGGAAAATTAAAGTATTCTGTTTGTATTGGCTCGGTTAATATTTTTTGTCTTGGTCATTGTTGTAGTAAAGTAAATTAATATAAGTGCATGGCGAAGGTATTGTAAGGATAGTTTGGTGTGGGTTGTATAAAATTTGTTATGCCATCTGCTCTATTTTTTTATTTGTACGCATATGATCAAACAGGTCATCTCCATGACGAAAATTGGGAAGATCTACTCTGTTAAAAAATTTGTAGGCATAACATCAAACAAGTTATGTGCATTACAAAATTAGCAAAGCAAGCAAAACTTGGGAACTATTTAGTTGAGTTTACCAGACATAGTTTAATTCCCGTGAAAAATACATGCTTTCGAGCCTAATCACCGAGACCGAATAAAATATTTGCATAGCAAAACGAAAGAGCAGGAGAAAGCAAGGTGTGGGCAATTAGCATGAAGAAGATAATTGTAACTCACCTATGCTTTTCTTGATCGATTAGTATGCTGATCTTCAAATCTTAGGTGGAGCTGTAGAACAATCACTTGATTCTGTTCTTTAAGTTGGAGCTTATGAATTCTGTTCATATGAACTTCGCCCTATAGTAAGCCCTTTAGCTAATGCCAAGTCCGTTTAAACTTGCCTATTGTCCACTAGGTGTATCTGCTTGATCAATTGACTGTTGTATTTGCTAAAAACATGTGTGATTGTTTCCATCACAATTTACAATTAAAATCAGTTATTTTCATGTACCTATCATTGATCAAGTAAAATCTGGAAAACCTGGGCTTTCTTTTTTCTATTGCCAGTGTTATATACTTATTCGGTGCCTACTGTCCTCTATACCTGTTGATTCCCTGTTTTCATAACCTGATATTTTCATTTAAAGAAAAGAATGGTTGTACCTTTTTTTTAAGAATGATTGTACCCTATATTTGCTTCCCATAACCTGATCTCATAAATACTACAACATCAAGGGTGAGAAAATGAATACATGTTGATCCCCTGTTTTCATAACCTGGTATTTACATTTAAAGAAAGAAGTGAGACCTTCAGGGTCGCGATCCAAGAGGGGTGGAGATTTGTTCTGGCCGACAACCCACAGCGACAAGTGTGGCGCCGTTCACGGTGGCGCTTGTTCAGAGGCTCACAACACAGCTGGCTTTCTCTTGGATCTTGGCTTAGTGGAGACCATTTCTTCTCCTCTCCGGCGACGGCAGTGGTTGAAGTTTTTAGTCAATGTGTTGGTGGTTGGAGGTTTGAAGAAGAATTTTTCTGTAAATTTCCTTTTTTTCGGAGTGTTTCCTGTACTTTCTCTTGGTGTGCTATTCCTTTGGATTTCTCCAGAGATATGCTACATTTGCTGTAATTTGCTGATATTATTAGTATAAGTGTGGCACTTCTCCTAAAAAACGAGTGATTGTACCTTAGGTTTAAAGAAAACAATGATTGTACCTTATATTTGCTTCAATAACCTGATCTCATAAATGTTGTAACATCAAGAATGAGAAAATGAAATATGTACCTTATATTTGCTTCAATAACCTGACTCCAATAATAGATACAAACTTCACAGCATCCAAAGACAACCATCTCAATCATGTTTTATCGCAGGTAAAATGTGTTGCTGACCCTCTTAGCGATACAACAACACAGTCTGAATATCATCTCCAGCAAACAAACCACTATTATTGGCGCCTGGACGATGATATCGAAGGAATTTCTGCTCTGAGCAATGCAGGCCATGAAGAACAGCAACTATGAAGACTTGCCTCAAAGAAATCGTTCTAAACATCCAAGATACATCTGTCTAACTTAGCTCTACCTATCCACATGTCTTGCTCATAACATTGTAAATGATCGTTCGTAAGCTTCTTAGAAAACATGTATCATTAGCAACCATCTATCTATCATCAATCCGTACGTATTTGCATATGTTTTCTTCTGTATCTACATATTTTGATGCACACTCTTTCAATTGTTGGCTTGCTCTCGGCCTTTGCGCCATGGGCGCAACGGGTCATCTAGTAGCAATAAAACTTAACGATCATTATGCTAAGCTAAAGGATGGGTCTTGTCCATCACATCATTCTCCTAATGATGTGATCCCGTTCATCAAATGACAACTCATGTCTATGGTTAGGAAACTTAACCATCTTTGATTAACGAGCTAGTCTAGTAGAGGCTTACTAGGGACACGGTGTTTTGTCTATGTATCCACACATGTATGAAGTTTACGGTTAATACAATTCTAGCATGAATAATAAACATTTATCATGATATAAGGAAATATAAATAACAACTTTATTATTGCCTCTAGGGAATATTCCCTTCAGTCTCTCACTTGCACTAGAGTCAATAATCTAGATTACATTGTAATGATTCTAACACCTATGGATTCTTGGTGTTGATCATGTTTTGCTCGTGGAAGAGGCTTAGTCAACGGGTCTGCCACAGTCAGATCCGTATGTATTTTGCAAACATCTATGTCTCCCTCCTTGACTTATCACGCATGGAGTTGAAGCGTCGCTTGATGTGTTTGGTCCTTTTGTGAAATATGGATTCCTTAGCCAAGGCAATTGCTCCAGTATTGTCACAAGAGATTTTCATTGGACCCGATGCACTAGGCATTACACCTAGATCGGATATGACCTACTTCATCCAGACTCCTTCATTCGCTGCTTCTGAAGCAACTATGTAATCCGCTTCACACGTAGCTCCCACCACGACGCTTTGCTTGGAACTGCACCAACTGACAGGTCCACCATTCAATATAAATACGTATACGGTTTGTGACTTAGAGTCGTCCAGATCAGTGTCAAATCTAGCATCGATGTAACCATTTACGATGAGCTCTTTGTCACCTCTGTAAATGAGAAACATATCCTTAGTCCTTTTCAGGTACTTCAGGATGTTCTTGACAGTTGTCCAATGATCCACTCCTGGATTACTTTGGTACCTCCCTGCTAGACTTATAGCAAGGCACACATCCTGTCTGGTACAAATCGTAGCATACATGATAGAACCTAAGGCTGAGGCATAGGGAATGACTTTCATTTTCTCTCTATCTTCTGTAGTGGTCGGGCATTGAGTCTGACTCAACTTCACACCTTGTAACACAGGCAAGAACCCTTTCTTGATTGATCCATTTTGAACTTCTTCAAAACTTTATCAAGGTACATGCTTTGTGAAAGTCCAATTAAGCATCTTGATCTATCTCTATAGATCTTGATGCCCAACATATAAGCAGCTTCACCGAGGTCTTTCATTGAAAAACTCTTATTCAAGTATCCTTTTATGCTATCCAGAAATTCTATAACATTTCCAATCAACAATATGTCATCCACATATAATAATAGAAACGCTACAGAGCTCCCACTCACTTTCTTGTAAATACAGGCTTCTCCAAAAGCCTATATAAAACCATATGCTTTGATCACCTCATCAAAACGTATATTCCAACTCCGAGATGCTTGCACCAGTCCATAAATGGATCGCTGGAGCTTGCACACTTTGTCAGCACCTTTAGGATTGACAAAACCGTCTGGTTGCATCATATACAACTCTTCTTTAAGAAATCCATTAAGGAATGCAGTTTTGACGTCCATTTGCCAAATTTCATAATCATAAAATGCGGCAATTGCTAACATGATTTGGACAGACTTAAGCATCGCTGCGGGTGAGAACGTCTCATCATAGTCAACTCCTTGAACTTGTCGAAAACCTTTCGCAACAAGTCGAGCTTTGTAGATAGTAACATTACCATTAGCGTCAGTCTTCTTCTTGAAGATCCATTTATTCTCTATGGCTTGCTGATCATCGGGCAAGTCAACCAAAGTCCATACTTTGTTCTCATACATGGATCCCATCTCAGATTTCATGGCCTCGAGCCATTTTGCGGAATCTGGGCTCATCATCGCTTCCTCATAGTCCGTAGGTTCGTCATGGTCTAGTAACATGACTTTTAGGACATGATTACCGTACCACTCTGGTGCGGAACGTGCTCTGGTTGACCTACGAGGTTCGGTAGTAACTTGATCTGAAGTTTAATGATCATTATCATTAGCTTCCTCTCTAGTTGGTGTAGGCATCACTAGAACGGTTTTCTGTGATGAGCTACTTTCCAATTCGAGAGAAGGTACAATTACCTCATCAAGTTCTACTTTCCTCCCACTCACATCTTTCGAGAGAAACTCCTTCTCTAGAAAGGATCCATTCTTAGCAACAAAGATCTTGCCTTCGGATCTGTGATAGAAGGTGTACCCAACAGTTTCTTTTGGGTGTCCTATGAAGACGCACTTTTCCGATTTGGGTTCGAGCTTATCATGCTGAAGCTTTTTCACATAAGCATTGCAACCCCAAACTTTAAGAAACGACAGCACGGGTTTCTTGCCAAATCATAGTTCATACGGTGTCGTCTCAACGGATTTACATGGTGCCCTATTTAATGTGAATGCAGTTGTCTCTAATGCATAACCCCAAAACGATAGCAGTAAATCGGTAAGAGACATCATAGATCGCACCATATCTAATAAAGTACGATTACGACGTTCGGACACACCATTACGCTGTGGTGTTCAAGGTAGCGTGAGTTGTGAAACTATTCCACATTGTTTTAAATGAAGGCCAAACTCGTAACTCAAATATTCGCCTCCGCGATCAGATCATGGAAACTTTATTTTCTTGTTACGATGATTCTCCACTTCACTCTGAAATTCTTTGAACTTTTCAAATGTTTCAGACTTGTGCTTCATTAAGTAGATATACCCATATATGCTCAAATCATCTGTGAAGGTCAGAAAATAACGATACCCGCCGTGAGCCTCAACACTCCTCGGACTGCATACATCGGTATGTATTATTTCCAATAAGTCAGTGGCTCACTCCATTGTTCCGGAGAACGGAGTTTTAGTCATCTTGCCCATGAGGCATGGTTCGCAAGCATCAAATGATTCATAATCAAGTGATTCCAGATGTCCATCCGCATGGTGTTTTATCATGCGCTTTACACCAATATGACCTAAACGGGAGTGCCACAAATATGTTGCACTATCATTATCAACTTTGCATCTTTTGGCATCAATACTATGAATATGTGTATCACCACAATCGAGATTCAACAAAAATAGACCACTCTTCAAGGGTGCATGACCATAAAAGATATTACTCATATAAATAGAACAACCATTATTCTTTGATTTAAATGAATAACCGTCTCGCATTAAAAAAGATCCAGATATAATGTTCATGATCAATGCTGGCACCATATAATAATTATTCATGTCTAAAACTAATCCCGAAGGTAGATGTTGTTGAGAATCGTAGCATAATTTAAAATTTTCCTACGCTCACCAAGATGCATCTATGGAGTCTACTAGCAACGAGGGGAAAGGAGTGCATCTACATACCCTTGTAGATCGCGAGCGGAAGCGTTCCAATGAACGTGGATGACGGAGTCGTACTCGCCGTGATCCAAATCACCGATGACCGAGTGCCGAACGGACGGCACCTCCGCGTTCAACACACGTACGGTGCAGCGACGTCTCCTCCTTCTTGATCCAGCAAGGGGGAAGGAGAGGTTGATGGAGATCCAACAGCACGACGGCGTGGTGGTGGATGTAGCGGGTCTCGGCAGGGCTTTGCTAAGCTTCTGCGAGAGAGAGAGAGAGAGGTGTTGCAGGGGAGGAGGGAGGCGCCCAAGGCTGTTGTGTGCTGCCCTCCCTCCCCCCCCCCTTTATATAGGCCCCCTGGGGGGGCGCCGGCCCCAAGAGATGGGATCTCAAGGGGGGGCGGCGGCCACAAGGGGGGAAGGGGTTGCCTTGCCCCCCAAGGCAAGGGGGAACTCCCCCCCTAGGGTTCCCAACCCTAGGCGCATGGGGGGAGGCCCAAGGGGGGCGCCCCAGCCCACTAAGGGCTGGTTCCCTTCCACTTTCAGCCCACGGGGCCCTCCGGGATAGGTGGCCCCACCCGGTGGACCCCCGGGACCCTTCCGGTGGTCCCGGTACAATACCGGTAACCCCCGAAACTTTCCCGGTGGCCGAAACTGGACTTCCTATATATAATTCTTCACCTCCGGACCATTCCGGAACCTCTCGTGACGTCCGGGATCTCATCCGGGACTCCGAACAACTTTCGGGTTTCCGCATACATATATCTCTACAACCCTAGCGTCACCGGACCTTAAGTGTGTAGACCCTACGGGTTCGGGAGACATGCAGACATGACCGAGACGCCTCTCCGGTCAATAACCAACAGCGGGATCTGGATACCCATGTTGGATCCCACATGTTCCACGATGATCTCATCGGATGAACCACGGTGTCAAGGATTCAATCAATCCCGTATACAATTCCCTTTGTCAATCGGTATGTTACTTGCCCGAGATTCGATCGTCGGTATCCCAATACCTTGTTCAATCTCGTTACCGGCAAGTCTCTTTACTCGTACCGCAATGCATGATCCCGTGACTAACGCCTTAGTCACATTGAGCTCATTATGATGATGCATTACCGAGTGGGCCCAGAGATACCTCTCCGTCACACGGAGTGACAAATCCCAGTCTCGATCCGTGCCAACCCAACAGACACTTTCGGAGATACCCGTAGTGCACCTTTATAGTCACCCAGTTACGTTGTGACGTTTGGCACACCCAAAGCACTCCTACGGTATCCGGGAGTTGCACGATCTCATGGTCTAAGGAAAAGATACTTGACATTGGAAAAGCTCTAGCAAACGAAACTTCACGATCTTTTATGCTATGCTTAGGATTGGGTCTTGTCCATCACATCATTCTCCTAATGATGTGATCCCGTTATCAATGACATCCAATGTCCATAGTCAGGAAACCATGACTATCTGTTGATCAACAAGCTAGTCAACTAGAGGCTTACTAGGGACACGTTGTGGTCTATGTATTCACACATGTATTACGATTTCCGGACAATACAATTATAGCATGAATAATAGACAATTATCATGAACAAAGAAATATAATAATAACCATTTATTATTGCCTCTAGGGCATATTTCCAACAGTCTCCCACTTGCACTAGAGTCAATAATCTAGTTACATTGTGATGAATCGAACACCCATTGCGTCCTGGTGTTGATCATGTTTGGCCCTAGGGAGAGGTTTAGTCAACGGATCTGCTACATTCAGGTCCGTATGTACTTTACAAATATCTATGTCTCCATTTTGAACACTTTCACGAATGGAGTTGAAGCGACGCTTGATATGCCTGGTCTTCCTGTGAAACCTGGGCTCCTTCGCAAGGGCAATAGCTCCAGTGTTGTCACAGAAGAGAGTCATTGGGCCCGACGCATTGGGAATCACCCCTAGGTCGGTAATGAACTCCTTCATCCAGACTGCTTCCTGTGCTGCCTCCGAGGCTGCCATGTACTCCGCTTCACATGTAGATCCCGCCACGACGCTTTGCTTGCAACTGCACCAGCTTACTGCTCCTCTATTCAAAATATACACGTATCCGGTTTGTGACTTCGAGTCATCCAGATCTGTGTCGAAGCTAGCGTCGACGTAACCCTTTACGACGAGCTCTTCGTCACCTCCATAAACGAGAAACATATCCTTAGTCCTCTTCAGGTACTTCAGGATATTCTTGACCGCTGTCCAGTGTTCCTTGCCGGGATTACTTTGGTACCTTCCTACCAAACTTACGGCAAGGTTTACATCAGGTCTGGTACACAGCATGGCATACATAATAGACCCTATGGCCGAGGCATAGGGGATGACACTCATCTCTTCTATATCTTCTGCCGTGGTCGGGCATTGAGCCGTGCTCAACTGCACACCTTGCAATACAGGCAAGAACCCCTTCTTGGACTGATCCATATTGAACTTCTTCAATATCTTGTCAAGGTATGTACTCTGTGAAAGACCAATGAGGCGTCTTGATCTATCTCTATAGATCTTGATGCCTAATATATAAGCAGCTTCTCCAAGGTCCTTCATTGAAAAACACTTATTCAAATAGGCCTTTATACTCTCCAAGAATTCTATATCATTTCCCATCAACAATATGTCATCCACATATAATATGAGAAATGCTACAGAGCTCCCACTCACTTTCTTGTAAACACAGGCTTCTCCATAGTTCTGTGTGAACCCAAACGCTTTGATCATCTCATCAAAGCGAATGTTCCAACTCCGAGACGCTTGCACCAGCCCATAGATTGAGCGTTGGAGCTTGCATACTTTGTTAGCATTCTTAGGATCGACAAAACCTTCCGGCTGCATCATATACAACTCTTCCTTAAGGAAGCCGTTAAGGAATGCCATTTTGACGTCCATCTGCCATATCTCATAATCATAGTATGCGGCAATTGCTAACATGATTCGGACGGACTTCAGCTTCGCTACGGGTGAGAAAGTCTCATCGTAGTCAACCCCTTGAACTTGTCGATAACCCTTAGCGACAAGTCGAGCTTTGTAGATGGTCACATTACCATCTGCGCCCGTCTTCTTCTTAAAGATCCATTTGTTTTCTATGGCTCGCCGCTCATCGGGCAAGTCAGTCAAAGTCCATACTTTGTTTTCATACATGGATTCTATCTCGGATTTCATGGCTTCTAGCCATTTGTCGGAATCCGGGCCCGCCATCGCTTCTTCATAGTTTGAAGGTTCACCGTTGTCTAACAACATGATTTCCAGGACAGGGTTGCCGTACCACTCTGGTGCGGAACGTGTCCTTGTGGACCTACGAAGTTCAGTAACTTGATCCGAAGCTTCATGATCATCATCATTAACTTCCTCCCCAGTCGGTGTAGGCACCACAGGAACATTTTCCCGCGCTGCGCTACTTTCCGGTTCGGACGGGGTGACTATCACCTCATCAAGTTCCACTTTCCTCCCACTCAATTCTTTCGAGAGAAACTCCTTCTCTAGAAAGGACCCGTTCTTGGCAACGAAGATCTTGCCCTCGGATCTGAGGTAGAAGGTATACCCAATAGTTTCCTTTGGGTATCCTATGAAGACGCATTTTTCCGACTTGGGTTCGAGCTTTTCAGGTTGAAGTTTCTTGACATAAGCATCGCATCCCCAAACTTTTAGAAACGACAGCTTAGGTTTCTTCCCAAACCATAATTCATACGGTGTCGTCTCAACGGATTTTGACGGAGCCCTATTTAAAGTGAATGCGGCAGTCTCTAAAGCATAGCCCCAAAATGAGAGCGGTAAATCGGTAAGAGACATCATAGATCGCACCATATCCAATAGAGTGCGATTACGACGTTCGGACACACCATTTCTCTGAGGTGTTCCAGGCAGGCGTGAGTTGTGAAACTATTCCACATTTCCTTAAGTGTGTACCAAATTCGTGACTTAAATATTCTCCACCACGATCTGATCGTAAGAATTTTATTTTCCTGTCACGTTGATTCTCGACTTCACTCTGAAATTCCTTGAACTTTTCAAAGGTTTCAGACTTGTGTTTCATTAGGTAGACATACCCATATCTACTTAAATCATCAGTGAGAGTGAGAACATAACGATATCCTCCGCGAGCCTCAACACTCATTGGACCGCACACATCGGTATGTATGATTTCCAATAAGTTGGTTGCTCGCTCCATTGTTCCGGAGAACGGAGTTTTGGTCATCTTACCCATGAGGCATGGTTCGCACGTGTCAAATGATTCGTAATCAAGAAACTCCAAAAGTCCATCTGCATGGAGCTTCTTCATGCGCTTGACACCAATGTGACCAAGGCGGCAGTGCCACAAGTATGTGGGACTATCGTTATCAACTTTACATCTTTTGGTATTCACACTATGAACATGTGTAACATTACGTTCGAGATTCATCAAAAATAAACCATTGACCAGCGGGGCATGACCATAAAACATATCTCTCAAATAAATAGAACAGCCATTATTCTCAGATTTAAATGAGTAGCCATCTCGAATTAAACGAGATCCAGATACAATGTTCATGCTCAAAGCTGGCACTAAATAACAATTATTGAGGTTTAAAACTAATCCCGTGGGTAGATGCAGAGGTAGCGTGCCAACGGCGATCACATCGACCTTGGAACCATTCCCGACGCGCATCGTCACCTCGTCCTTTGCCAGTCTCCGTTTATTCCGTAGTTCCTGCTTTGAGTTACAAATATGAGCAACCGCACCGGTATCAAATACCCAGGAGCTACTACGAGTACTGGTAAGGTACACATCAATTACATGTATATCACATATACCTTTGGCGTTGCCGGCCTTCTTGTCCGCTAAGTATTTGGGGCAGTTCTGCTTCCAGTGACCACTTCCCTTGCAATAAAAGCACTCAGTCTCGGGCTTGGGTCCATGCTTTGACTTCTTCCCAGTAACTGGTTTACCGGGCGCGGCAACTCCCTTGCCGTCCTTCTTGAAGTTCTTCTTACCCTTGCCCTTCTTGAACTTAGTGGTTTTATTCACCATCAACACTTGATGTTCTTTTCTGATCTCCCCTTCCGCTGATTTCAGCATTGAATATACCTCGGGAATGGTCTTTTCCATCCCCTGCATATTGTAGTTCATCACAAAGCTCTTGTAGCTTGGTGGAAGCGACTGGAGGATTCTGTCAATGACCGCGTCATCCGGGAGATTAACTCCTAGCTGAGACAAGCGGTTGTGCAACCCAGACATTCTGAGTATGTGCTCACTAACAGAACTGTTCTCCTCCATTTTACAGCTGAAGAACTTGTCGGAGACATCATATCTCTCGACCCGGGCATGAGCTTGAAAAACTAATTTCAGCTCCTCGAACATCTCATATGCTCCATGTTTCTCAAAACGCTTTTGGAGACCCGGTTCTAGGCTGTAAAGCATGCCGCACTGAACGAGGGAGTAATCATCAGCACGTGATTGCCAAGCGTTCATAACGTCTTGGTTCTCTGGGATTGGTGCTTCACCTAGCGGTGCTTCTAAGACATAATCTTTCTTGGCTACTATGAGGATGAGCCTCAGGTTCCGGACCCAGTCCGTATAGTTGCTGCCGTCATCTTTCAGCTTGGTTTTCTCTAGGAACGCGTTGAAATTGAGGACTACGTTGGCCATTTGATCTACAAGACATAGTGTAAAGATTTTTAGACTAAGTTCATGATAATTGAGTTCATCTAATCAAATTTTTAATGAACTCCCACTCAGATAGACATCCCTCTAGTCATCTAAGTGAAACATGATCCGAATTCAACTAGGCCGTGTCCGATCATCACGTGAGACGGACTAGTCAAGATCGGTGAACATCTCCATGTTGATCGTATCTTCTATACGACTCATGCTCGACCTTTCGTCCTCCGTGTTCCGAGGCCATGTCTGTACATGCTAGGCTCGTCAAGTCGACCTAAGTGTATTGCGTGTGTTCCGAGGCCATGTCTGTACATGCTAGGCTCGTCAACACCCGTTGTATTCGAACGTTAGAATCTATCACACCCGATCATCACGTGGTGCTTCGAAACAACGAACCTTCGCAACGGTGCACAGTTATGGTGAACACTTTCTTGAAATTATTATAAGGGATCATCTTACTTACTACCGTCGTTCTAAGCAAATAAGATGCAAAAACATGATAAACATCACATGCAATCAAATAGTGACATGATATGACCAATATCATCATGCTCCTTTGATCTCCATCTTCGGGGCACCATGCTCTCAGTTCAGTTTTTTTGTTCGGTTTATTTCGTCCGGGTTTTTTCGTGAAAATGAAGTATGTTAAAACCTATCAACATGGGATATGGTTTTGAAAAAATTGACGCAAGGAATCCAACGGTGAAAATGATTCAAGATTAGAACGTACCAACATGGGATAGTTTTGAAAAACTCGACGCAAGGAATCCAACGGTGAAAACGGTTCAAGATTAGAACGTACTGTTTAAGAGATAAAACGTTTTGAATAAACGGATCTACGAAAAAAAGAAAACTCCCAGGTTGCGACAAGTGCGCACATGCAGCATGCCACTTGTCACAACCTGAAAAGATGGAAATGATCTTTGCAAGGAGTACTTCTCAATTAGTGATTTCGGTTTCTAGTTTGTTATGTTGGGATTTTTACGAAATCGATAATTAAGGAGTACTCGTTGCAAAGAACACTCCACCTTCCTAAGTCACGACAAGTGGCGCACATGCAGCACGCCATTTGTCGCAACCTGGGAGTTTTCCCTTTTTTCGTAGATTCGTTTATTCAAAACGTTTTATCTCTTAAACCGTGCGTCCAAATCTCAAACCGTTTTCACCATTGGATTCTTCGCGTCGAGATCTTCAGAACTAGATCCTATGTTGATAGGTTTTGATGAACTTTTTTTCATGAAAAAACCGGACAAAAAAACCAAACCAGGAGCACGGTTTTTCCTTTCCGAAAGAGGCACGCCCGTGCCTCTCGCGAAATCACAACCGTGCCTCTCGTGGAAGCAAAACCGTGACTCTCGTGGAAAGAAAAAAAAACAAAAAACACTTTTCTTTTCTTTTTTAAAAAAGGCACGACCGTGACTCTCGTGAAAGCACAACCGTACCTCTGGCGAAAGCAAAACCGTGACTCTCGCGAAATAAAAAAAATAGAAAACGCATATTTTTTTCACTTTCCGAGAGACACGGCCGTAACTCTCACAAAAGCACAACCGTGCCTCTCGCGGAAGCAAAACCGTGACTCTCGCGAAAGAAGAAAAAAAACAAAAAACGTGTTTTGTTTTTCCTTTTTCAAGAGGCACGGCCGTGACTCTCACAAAAGCACAACCGTGCCACTCGCGAAAGTAAAACCGTGACTCTCGCGAGAGAAAAAAAACAAAAAACGCGTTTTTTTCCGAAAGGCACGGCTGTGACTCTCGCTAAAGCACAACCGTGCCTCTTGCAGAAGAAAAACCGTGACTTTTCATGAAAGAAAAAAATAAACGCGTTTTTCGCGCAAAAAAATTTTTTTTTTGGGTCGAAACGCTAACGAAGATCGGGGGAAAACCAAAACGTCAAAAAAACCCGGAAAAAAACCGTTTAAAAAGCCGAAAACGCGTGCAGAAAAATAATAAAATAAAATCTGGAAGGAGCGTACAGAGCGCAACACGTGGCGAATGACTGAGAGCATGCCAAATGGCGCTGATCATTGCGAGGCGCCCGAAGGAGCGCTCATTAACTAGTTGCTCTCGGATTTTTATCATGCTCCATTTTGAATATCCGGGTCACTAAGCATTACGTGGAACATGATGAGCCCAAATACAAAACTACCATAAACTGCATACGATTCCAGTTCATCAATATCTTGTGTACCTCGACAAAAGCACCCAAAAGAAAACCACGAGAGCGGTGCAGATAAATAATTGGTAGCTACACAACCTCTACTTACATAAGCGGAAGTCACAAATACAAGAACAAAGATCAAACCAGGGGAAATATCACAGTAATTTACTGGCAGAGATTGGTCTAGATATCACGACGGGGATACTTTGCAAGTGCCTACTTCTGCGAGTCGGAAGATTCCTCCTCTTTTTTTGTCTGCGAGTCGGAGGGTTCCTCCTCAAGTGCCTTCTGGATGTCTTTCTGCAAATTTGAGACCAATGCATAAGAAAATACTGCATGATATGTGTGTGTGTGTGTGTGTGTGTGTGTGTGTGTGTGTGAGAGAGAGAGAGAGAGAGAGAGAGAGACCTCGAATGAAAATGGAGTGGTAGCAGTTGCGTATCTGTTGATTACTTTTCCATTCTTGTCAACAAGAAACTTGGTAAAGTTCCACTTGATTCTTGAACCAAACAAACCAGGTTTGCTAGCTTTCAGAAACTTGTAAAGCGGCGCAGCATCTGGGCCATTTACACGCACCTGCAATTTTCAAGTACAAGACTGACCCAGCTTTACAGATAAACAACAGTCCTGTAATTTCTAATTTGTACCCATGTTTATGTGATGGCCATGAACAGTACACCATACCAAAAACTCTGACCCCACCTAATGTATCCAAACTGAAATTGTTGCAAAGAAAAGAAAGTGTATACTTGTATGGAAGCAACAAAACAGGGCGTGTTTGGTAGCCCGCATAGAGGCCAACCAGGTCCGCGCAGGAAGAACATAGGTTGTTTGGTTGCCTGCGTTCACTGTTGGGCCTGCATCGCACAAAACTTAAAGCAGCTCCCAGGCAGTTCCTAGCGGAACTGGCGAATCGGCGGTTTCCAACCAGCCAAGCTCAACCAAGCTGAGTTGAGCCACATCGAGCACATGGTGGGCCCCTTTGCATGAGAGTATACGAGTACGATGCTAGCTAGTATACAGCCTGTACTTGCTATCTTCTCCCACCTCCGGTAAGCTCCTCTCTAATCTCCTTTCTTCCCCATCCTTTCTAATGTACACAACGGTGCTTCGATTCGAGATAACATCTACACAAAAAAAGATGCACATCGATGTTATGGTTCCATTCAGGCGATCAGTTCGTAGTTTCCTCGGCCGTAAATGCTTGATTCATGTTCATGTTTTGAGCTATTTTGGACGAATTTTGTCAAATTTGTCGCGCACGGTCGACCGTTTGATATTTCCTTTGACCAGTAGCTTCATCTCGCTGTTTCACCCGACTTTTGTGTTGCATATTTTCTGTTAAGACGATCGTAGACAAGTAGATCTACATCTTCCTCATGAACTGTACAGATGCATATGTGTGATATGTTTTAATGGCACTCCTTAATCTCCTTCATTTCTTCTAATCCTCCTCTCCTGCGTCCTACTACACTGGCACCACCGCCGACGTTGTTCCTCTCTACCTCCTCTCCCGCGCCTTGCTGCACTGTCACCACCACCAGCGTGGTTCCTCTCGGCCTCCTCACCCGCATCATACAACACTGACGCCATTATCGGCGTTGTTCCTCTCGTCCTCCTCGCGGTGTCCTACTAAACTGGTGCCATCCCCGGCGTCGTTCCTTTCGGCCTCCTCTCCCTCGTCCTACTACACTGATGCTGCCATGGCGTGCACACTGCAATTTTTCTCCTCTGTCATCTGCCGCAGCGCCTTTCTATTCCTCCCTCCGCGCGGACTTCCTCTGTGGCGACGTCGGAAGCAACTAGTTCACCGCGCTGCCGTCGGACGCGATGGACTAGTTGCTTCCGTCGTCACCACCACCGTCCACCGCAGTCGCCATGGCACTGTGTAACTCTGTGTGTTATGTGTAGTTGTTAACTCTTAATCATATCCCGTGTATAGAACCAAACACCGTGTAGTTGCATGTGCCGAGCCAGTCCAGGACACCAAACGCCATGCCAAAATTGATCCCCTAATACAGGAAGCCTAGTAGCCTAGATGCGGGCAACCAAACGATGTGCAGATATTGGTTTATTTTTGCCAGTTTTTGCTCAGCCAGACTCAACTGGGCCAAGCATGCAATGCAGGCAAATTCGCAGATGACAACCAAACACGCCCACAGTGCATATCTATGTTGACATTTGTTTCTACCACGTAAACTCGTGTCAAACTTGCGATATGTTTTAAAACATAAGGCATGATATTTTCCCTCCAATGCTGTTTTGATTTTATCGTCTAGAAACCATGCTGAACAAGAAATAGCCAATGCTCTAGCTATGAAGAGAAAGTGACTTCAACTAAGCTTCATTAGTGGGAAAATATTAGACGCTTCTTGACAAACAGTTTGGGTATGGTCTTACCTTCTGAAAAACTGGATACTCAGCTTTGAATCTTGTGCATGCAAAGTCTTGGATCTGCTGGTCACTGCCTGGCTCTTGTCGCAAAAACTGGTTGCAGGGGAATGCTAATATCTCAAAGTCTGGCCATTTTAGAAGCAAGAGGAGTTAGTTTTCACCCTACCTAACATCTAAATCATTATATAATTTAGCATCAAAGAGGCAATCTATGGGTTACTTCCATACTGATATCACGCATAATAAGATTTTATGGCAGTGCATAAATGAGCTTACTACTGCTAAACGCATGATTAACAATCTGTCATTATAATTTTCTTCTAATCCAGTGTCCATTAAGTTCTAGAAGATTTATTTTTCCATAAAGTGTCCACACTTATATCTCACAACAAATGCTTGGCACGCTAAATCCTTCAAGGACTGAAGCTAGTACAATGGCAGAAATTCAAAACATTTCATAGATAAAAAGATGAGAAGTCCCATTAGGCAATGGGCAATGCGCCAATGCCATAGAAAAAAATATGGTTGTTGACCAGTGTTGCGAGGATCTCATGGCAATATTCATTATTTGGGGATTTAGGTACGGGATTTCACACATTGGAGGTTTAACCTAGGTTCAGGCCCCTTGTTCTAGGGGTAACACCCTAATCCAGCTTGGATGTTTTCTCTCTTGTATGAGCCGAATGATTAAAGAAGATTTGTCTAGCCTTTTTCTAAGAAGGATTTTTGTAATTCTGGATTAAGAGTACTTGGCATTCGATCACAGAAGCCGTTGACAGCAGCATAAATCACAAGAATTTGTTTTTCAATTGGAAGTGGTTCATATTGTGGTTGTTTGGGCACTTCTGTAAGCCTTGCACCTCTATTGAGTAATGCCTGAGTAGTGACTCACAAGGTAAGTTCTCCTCGATGCATTTCCAACACTCTCTTTTTCTACGTACACTTTTGATTCCTCAGTAGGTAGGGACAACGTTCGAGATCTCATCCGACCGTCTATTTCTCACTGATTGGGAGATTGGAGTGAGACAGAGGAGAGTGGAATTTCTTGTGTAGGGGTGAAATCCGTAGATCTACGAAGGAACGCCAAAAGCGAAGGCAGCTCTCTGGGTCCCTACCGATGCTGGGGTGCGAAAGCATGGGGAGCGAACAGGATTAGGTACGCTGGTAGTCCATGCCGTAAACGAGAAAGCAATCCGCATAGCCGGAGTCCAGTTGGATAGTTCAAGCTACGAAAGAAGACATGATGCCATTTCTCTTATCGATACAGGAAAATGAGCTATTAGTAGAAACTACCTGGAATTGCCGTGAACCATCCGAGAGTAACCGCGCACCCATATCGAGAGTTGATGGTTGACCGCCGCCCCCCTTGTCCTACCCCGGCCGGGGAGGCAAAGAGGATTGCTATCGTCACCCTTCCTCCCGGTGTATGTGAAAGAGAAAAAGTGACGCACTTTTTGGATTTTTGGTCTGCGGTTGGTTGGGCCAAAGAACGAGAGTCAGCTTCCTTAAGTTCGTTCTTCCTCAGTAGCTCAGTGGTAGAGCGGTGGGATTTATGTTTATACCAAAGCCTC
This sequence comes from Triticum aestivum, assembly GCF_018294505.1. NCBI lineage: Eukaryota > Viridiplantae > Streptophyta > Magnoliopsida > Poales > Poaceae > Triticum > Triticum aestivum. The sequence continues at coordinate 245,355,796 of NC_057805.1, forward strand.
TACTTTAGATATTTATGCTGATGAAGGAAAGCCTTGTTAAAGACTACTACTTTTGACTTCCTTTTTCGTACTCTTCTTTCATCCTCCTTACCAGAACGCTTTTCCTGGTTCAGAAGAATAAGATACTGAAATTGTGGCTTACATATAGAAAATGCCTTCGTCTTGAAGCTACCAATGCACATCACGGTGAAATCATTGTCAATTATCTATGTCTCGCACTCTTCTCACCTTATATACTACGATGAGAAGGTGGAGATACAAGGGTTGTTAAGAGCCATGATGTAATAACAGCCATAATGGTGGCTGTTACTGGTGGAATTACCATGTCGCCAAAAGAGCCATCTTGACGGTGCGGCGGGTAACGTTCATCTTGATTGATTGTGTCTTGGTCCAGTAAAATGAACATTGCGGTGCCTTAGCTGGATGGGCTTCGTGAGATTCAATAGGATGAGCTTTATCCATGCCGGACCAGCTGAGTGATTCTTCTGATGAAGACTGCCCTGCTGGGTCGAATCCTTGTCATGGGCCTACCCTGAGGGATCCCGCCGTCAGTAGCCACCAAGTCCTTCAAGGTATCGAGGATGGCGCCTACTCCTCGGAAGAGGAAGGTTCCTGTGGGGAAACCGACTGTGATCATCATCGGGTCACCCGAAGAGGTTAGAGGCTGGCAGTTTATAACAGACTTAGTGATACCCAATACACTCAGCAGGGAGCTTGGCTTGTGGCCGTTTGGCTTGTGGCTTATTAGGAAGCATATGATAAATTCCGAGTGATCTCGAGGAACGCACGGGTTTATCCAAGTAGGCCATTGCCAGCTTTGGACCTGAGGAGGCGCACTCCCTTCTATTTTCATCTTCAAAAGTAAGTCAACGGACTTGGGCATTTGGTTAGGAAACCAACTTGTGCCATTGAGGATGTCAAGTCCGTACTTTGCATTGGCATTGCCGAGTGATCTAGAACTCGCAGGAGTCGATATCGACGCCTTTTCCTCGAGAGCGGCGATTGCCCGATTGAATGGTTCAGCGCGGTGCCAAATGATGTTGTTGAACTGCGTGGAGGGTAGTGAATCCCGGCCTGGTTCGTCAATTGTGTGTCACGCCACCTGGTCTGGTCAAGTTTTTAGTCCAAGCAACTTTCAGACTGCATGACCGTTCATAGTCGTCAGATGGAGTCTTGACCGTAGTCTCCCATCGACTGCGCGCATTTAGTGCGAGCCATCGAGTGGGTCGATCTCAGAGGTGTTGTCCCGGGGTGAACGCTTCGGATTCCGCGCAAGGCGTGCACAGTGTGAACTGCTGCTGCGAAGAATGGTTGTCGCCTCTTCCCTGCCAGCCGGCTAGCAGGCTGGCAAAGGGGTGACGGGACAACATCATCGGCAGATGAGGAGTGACGGGTGCGGTATGCTTCCATCGGGATGATGGCCCCAAAGGATCAGTGTCAGTAGGGGAAGCCTTGCGAGGAGGCGGCACCAGATGCACAGGCAGACAAACGCGTACATCGCACGCGTACATCACACGCTCTTCTTTTACGGCATTCAACTGCATCATCTGAACCCAAATGGGATATTGCAAATTGCTTGTTTTATCACCTTGTGTGAGCGCTTCCTGGGCACCAAACCACGCTGGGCTTTGTGGAAGCGAATCTTCGTGGCGGAACCCCGGACTGTGAAGGCAGGTGGGGCGATGTCTTCTTACGGTGGTGCTGGAATCCGACTTGTGTTCAGGGAAAGATATGTTTGGATTCCTTAAAACTCATAAACTTTAGCAATCCAATTAGTTCTATATCCAAGATATCCCCACACTGTCTGGCAATGAGGGTCTTCCTCCATACGCCAATGGTCCTCCAGCAGACTCGGATGGATGGAAACCTCAACTCATTGAGAAGGGGGCGAAGGAATCCAATCTCCTAACGGGAGACTGCAGGTCGTCAAGGATCTGGGGCTCACTGGACCCGATCTGATCGCCACCTGGGTAAATCGACGTATCCAACCACTTCAGGCGAAAGCGCGCCCCAAGTGGTGTTATTAGGGTGCTGATGATCCTACCCAAGTCTCTCCCAAGGAATACACGGACGCCGACTACAGTAACTGGATGGATAATTTGACCAAAGGGAAGTTCCGCCGCGAGGTGCTTGTGCCTGCATTCGATGCCGACAATCAGCCTCCCACTATAAGTTGTTGCAGACTCTTGAGTAACGTGCTATTCTTGCCACTGCTCCGTGTTTGACCCAGATCTTTGTTTTTTTCATGATTTTTTGGAATTTCATTATATGCCGCCTCTCCCCGAAGATGGTCCGGATGCGCATGTCCCTCCGTAGAAATGCAGTCCTTTCTCGTGCACGGGCCAACCGCCAACTGTTGCTCTTGTCAACCGGACAGTTAGGTTGCGACTATAGTTGGGACAAAGAGTGGGCCTTTTATATGGCATGCAGTTACTTGACTTATGCAAAGAATAAATTCAGGAGAGAGCTTGTGCATTCCCTCCTTGTTCTGGATCAGCCGGAGAACTAGATCACCCTCCTTGAACGCTCGACCTCGTACTCGGCGGCTATGATAGCGGCCTCGTACTCGGCGGCTATGATAGCGGCACGAGTTTTGTTGGTATATGGCCTAGTGACAGTGAGCGAGTTCTCGGGCATCCTCCAGAAGGTCGACGGCATCTTGGCGCGCAGACTCGGAATCCACCTCCACGTACGCCACGACTAGAGGGGAGTCATGAATGATGTCACTCAGCATGGTGGCTTTTGCTCCATAGACCATAAAGAACAACGTGCAGCCGGTTGATCTGTTTGGAGTCGTCCATAAGCTCCATAGGAAAGGCGGTAGCTCGTCAAGCCAGCAGCTAAGAGTCTCTTTCAAGAGTCTTAGCAGCCGGGGCTTGATACCTTGAAGGATGAGACCGGTGGAGAGCTCCACTTGTCCATTGCACTGGGGTGCGCTACTGAGACATAATCCAGTCGGAGGCCGTGATGTTGCAAAAGCAGCGAAAAAGTCTGAAAGTGAAGTTCTTCCCATTGTCGGTGATGATGATGTGCGAGATGCCGAACAGATAGATGAGGCCTTTGATAATGCTGACAACTGACTGGCCATATTGCTTGATGATAGGTTTGACTTTGATCCACTTCGTGAACTTGTCCACCGCGACAAGCAGATGAGTGCATCCACCTTTGGCAGTATTGAGCGGGCCCACCATATCAAGTCCCCACACGGCATGGCCATGTGATAGGGATGGTTTTGAGGGATGTACCCAGCATGTGTGGCTCCATGCTTAAATGCTTTGGCGACAAGGGCGCACGATGACACATGATGACTGCAGGTTCGAGAGTGAATTTCCTCAAGAATTTGTCGCCCTTCTTCTGGAGACATGCAACGTTGGAAGACTCCAATGATGTTGCCGTTGTAAAGCTCGCCATTGATGATGGTGTATGTCTCGGCATGGAGGATGATTTTCCGAGCTATGTCTCATCAGCCGACAACTCCCTTCGGATTAAGTAAACCAAGTACGGTTGTATCCAAGCTGGAAAGATGGGGAGGTCGGCCTTAGCGTCTGGCTGAATGGGTTCTTGTTCGAGCTCGGCCTTCGTCTTTGTTTTGATGAATGGTTTACATAGTTGCTCCAGAAAAACACCAGAAGGAATGGGCTCTATGGTGGAGCAAATCTTCGTGAGTGTATCAGCTGCTTCGTTCTACTCCTGACGAACATGATGAAGCTCCAAGCCCTTTAACTTTTTTTCGAGCTTGCGACTTCCTCCCGATATACGATCATGGAAGGATCCTTGGCATCACCATCCTTCATGACTTGCTGTACCACAAGATCTGAATCTTCGCCGCAAAGCAGCCCACGGAAGCCATACAACGATCCACAGGCCATGCAACAAGGCTTCATACTCCACAATGTTGTTAGATGCAGCAAAGTGAATATGCAGTACATATCTGAGCTTGTCGCCTTCGAGAAAAATAAGGATGACCCCAGCCCCCGAGCCTCTAAGCATCTTGGATCTGTCAAGTACATGATCCATTGTTCAGACTGCACCTAAGAAGGGACTGGGTTTCCATCCATTCAACCAAGAAATCAGCCAAGGCCTGAGATTTGATGGCCTTGTGTGCCTCATAGTTGATGTCGTGAGCCGCGATCTCAATGGCCCATTTGGCCACTCAACAGTGGCATCCTATTGCCGATGGTTTCTAACAAGGGCGCGCTACTGACCACCGTGACCGTGTGGGCTTGAAAGTAGTGGAGCAGTTTCCTGGACATCATAAAGCCGCCATAAACAAGCTTTTGGTAATGGGGATGTTGTTGCTTGGAGCCGAAGAGAACCTCGCTTACATAGTAAACGAATCGCTGGACCTTCTGCACCTTGCCTTGTTCTGCGTGCTCCACCACCAAGACAACGATGACCATGTTGAAGTGTATATTTGGATTGCCTAGCCCTTTCCATCAGTTCGGACTTTTGGTTGCGTTGGCTAGTGCATGAAGCTTTAAATGGTATCAGGGCTAAGGTCCTAAGTTCAAGTCCTGGCTTCGCAATTTATCCAAAAGTCGTTGCCGCCCCCGTTGTGTCCATGTATAGGCCTCTTGAGCCATACCTCTGAGTCTATTCATGTGTTGACTTCTCGCATCACACTGAGAGGGCGTCTTGAAGTGTATATGTAGACTGCCTAGCCCTTTCCATCACTTCGGACTTTTGGTTGCATCGGTTAGTACATGAAGCTTAACAGCACTTGCTGGCAGCAACAATGTAGAGCAGCAAGGGCTCCCTTATAGCCGAAGCGGCTATAATGGTGTGCACAACGAATGCTTGAGGTCTCCAAAGGTCAGCTGGGCCTCATTAGTCCACTCAGGAATCGGACTTCTTCAGAAGTGGATAGAGTGGCACGCCCTTTTCCTCAGCCTAGAGATGAACCGGACAAGAGTGGCAATGCACCCAGTCAGTTGCTGCACATCCTTCAGATTTTTGGCTTGGACATCTTCAAAATAGCGTTGATCTTCTTCGGGTTTACCTCAACTCCGCACCCGAAGACAACGAAATAAAGGAGTTTTACCAAAGACACATTTCTCCGTTGAGCTTCATGTTAATCCACCTTAGATTGGCGAACGTCTCAGCCAAGTCGGCCAGGAGATCGTCTCCATGTTTGGACTTGACCACGATGTCGTCGATGTAGACGTAGAGACATTCCTGCTGATCTGGTCGTGCAAGCATTTCTGCATGCAACACTGGTAAGTGGACCTAGCATTTTTCAGAAAAAAAGACATGGAAACATAGCAGTATGGCCCGAAGGGCATAATGAAGGAGGTCTTCTCTTCATCCGACTCATTCATCTTTATCTGGTGGTAGCCTGAATAGGCATCCAGAAAAAACACAGAGCAAGATTCTTGGGGCATGCTTTGTTGATCGGTCGATAGTCGATGCACATGTGGGTGGATTTCTTCGCCACCATGTCTGGGTTTGCCTGCCACTCCGTGTGGAGGACCTCTCGGATGAAGCCGAGTAGCCGGGCGATTTCTTCACTGATGGCCTTGCGCTTCAGTGAAGAGCCTGCTTGAATGCTTCGCGCCCTTGATACCATTGAGTTTGTGCTCGGGGAAGTCCCTTGCAACGTCTGGCATGTCAGCCGGCTTCCAAACAAAGATGTCACAATTCTTGTGAAGTGCGCTCTTTCCTCCTACCTCCATCCAAAATTAACTGTCACTGAGATGAGTGCATCTAGACGCGTTTTAGTGTGTAGATTCACTCATTTCAGCGATAGTTAATTCCCGGACAGAGGGAGAACATCGGTGGCGATCTGCACGGTCTTGGATAAATCTTCCAGGCCCACTTGCACTTTCTTGGTGTCCTTGGCTGATTGGAAGGAGAAGACTATTGGATTTTTGCCGGCTGGCATCTGTTCCGCGTCAACCTCCTTCTGGATCTTGGCCAACTCTACAGCAGCAATCAGGGTCTCAACGATAGGCGTGTCGGCGTCATCGCACTCATTGGAGTGCTTGGGGTCGCCAGAGATCGTGATCACTCCGTTGGTGCCCGACATCTTGAGCTTGCGGTAGACATACCAGGGCCTAGCCACGAACTTGGCATCGGCAGGGCGCCCCAAGATGACCCCAAGATGACGTGATAGGCACTCCGGAAATTGAGAACTTCAAAGCAGAGGGTCTCGACCCCGAAAATTATTCTCTTTGCTGAAGACAACTTCCAGTGAGATTCGACCCATTGGCCGAGCAGCCTTGCCTGGCACAATTCTGTGGAATTGTATGTTGCTAGGCGACAACTAAGACTCGGGGATGCCCATGCACCTAAGGGTTGCGGCGTAGAGGATGTCGATGTTGCTTCCCCCATCCATGAGCACCTTTTGCAGCCGGAACCAGCCAACTTGCGGATCCATGACCAGGTAAGGAATGTGAGTTGGGTGATCGCTACAATCAAATCCGATCGACACCTCCGATGAGTTCAGCCATTGTGTAATGGTTGGCATGGTCACGTTGACCTCGTGGGAGCGAAGCTTGTGATTTCGCTTGATGTCCAACCCCTGGAAGATGGTTACATCTCGCCTGCGGCCTGACCATGGTTCTCGTCGTCGCTGTTGTTGCTGTTGGCAACTGATTTCTCCGACCGGAGGCGCTTCACTGTGTTGCAATCCCTAGTGGAGTGCATGGATAACCTCTCCTTCGTGTCGTGAAACTTGCAGGGCTGATCAAGGATCTCATCAAATGGCAGCTTCCGATATTTGCATTGCTGCCACTGACGACTTGGCGGCCGATAGCCGCTGCACGGCCCATCGTGTTCCGCCACGGCAACCAGCTCTACTCCGCTGACGCTGTCACCACCATCCCCCTTCCACTTTTGGTTGTTGTTCCTTCGATTGAAGTCAGGACGATTTTTCTATCGAGAGGACTCGGCTTTAGGTTTGCCTTTGCCCTAAGCAGTCAGATCTAATGGGGGAGTGGGTTTTTTCCCGAAGGAATATCTATTGGCAGTCTCTATTAGTCGACTCATGGTCAACACGTCCGTGCGACCAAGTTTCTGCCTCAGGAGCTCGTACCTAACTCCATATTTGAGACCTGGATAGCTTAAGGCTCAACGACGTTCTCAATGGAGTTTTGGAGCCGATTCCAGCAATTGATGTATTCACAAACCGACTCACCTTCCTTCTTTACATAGTTCCATAGGTCCCGTGCAAGCCGGGTCTAACGGATGTCCCTCAAAAAAATTGAGAAACACATCACATAGATCAGCCCAGACTCCTAGTCATGAATGTTGTCTTCGGGCAAGCTATTTAACCATGCCTATCCTGATCCCTCCAAAATCAAGGGAAGGTTGCAGATGGCGATGCGCTCGTTGCCTCCGCCGATATTGCAGGCCACAACATAGTCGGTCAGCCAAAAGTCGGGCTTGGCGGTACCATCATACTTGTTGATTCCATTAGCGATCCGCCGTTCTAGGAAAGGTTCAGTCTGTATGCACCAACTGCAACACAAAGGACCGAGTGAACCTGACCCAGTGGGACGATCGGCTTTGCCACGACGCTCGGATCGCTCCTTTGACGCACAGATAGCCTCAATGTCATCCCATGCGTCGCAGGCTCCTGATATCCGCTCCAGAGAGGGGCTGAGTCGGCGTTGCTCGGCGCGGATTCGATTGATGTCGTCTTGCGCGATGGGGCACCGATTGGTGGATCAACTCGGACAAGACGACTACATGGTGATGGGGCAGTTACGAGCCCCCAAAGGTTAGCACCGGATTGACTTTGAAGCCAGTCGGCCTTGCGGTGAAGTGGCTATATATTGTTATTCCACCGCAGTCTTGAACAGCGTGGCGAGTTGGATGTGGTCCTCTGCCGATGATCAACTAGTGGGTCAAGCCAGCTTGTTGGCCAATGCCGCGACAGTCAGCAGGTTCATGGCCGGAGTACGATGTACTCGAACGCCCTTCAAACCTTGGCTCACCTGTGTGCTGCATGCAACACGAGCCATATGTGTAGTCAAGGCAGATTGCTGAGGAGAACAGTGTGTGTTCCATGTTCTAGCCGCCTGAAGCTCAAGCTCTCGCGCCTCAAGATCCCACTTCACTTGGGTCAGGCACTTCTGCTCCTTCAGGATGGCCACCCGAGATTCCTCGAAGGCGACGGCCTTAGGGACGTTCCCCTGACTTGTGCAGAAGTGTGTCATCTTCTGTTCGTGTGGGCGCATCAATAGCGGCCGCACCATTGTTAGCCATGTACACATATGTCACAGAAGCAGAGTTGTACAAACTTTCATACACTACGGACTCAGAATCCAGTGTGGGCGGAATAGAATCAGAGTTGATTATCCCCACAAGTTGTGGAGTAGCATTGCTAACTTTTGAAGATACAGATCCCAGGGGATGCCCTAGACAACCTTCACTCGCCGACATCGAGTGGAAAACTGCAAGCACATGACTCCGGAGCGATCTACAGAGAAGTGCATGCTACCGATGCATGGTACAGTGCTCATGGGGAGTGCAGCGAAGACAGAATACCAGGCCGCATGGTTGGCATCGAAACGCAGTGCACCGGAACGCACAAACTACCGGGGCCTAAGCCCTCAACCAATGTCCAAAGATGATCCTGCCTGGACCATAGCTCCAGCACACGAGTGCCCCATGGTGGGGCGCCTACCCTCGCGGGGATTTCGTGACATTATTCATGATTCGGGGATTTTGTAGAGGCAAGGCAAACATGGAGGATCTAGGTATGGTATTTCACACAATGGAGGTTTTACCCGGGTTCGGCCCATGTTCCAGGGGTAACACCCTCCTCCTGCTTGAATGTTTTCTCTCTTTTATGATTGGAGTGATTACAGAGGATTTGTCTAGCCTGTAGAGTTGAGTGAACCTAGCTGTGTCTTGCACCGTTCTCACCTTTATATACTACGACGAGAAGGTGGAGTTACAAGGGCTGTTAAGAGCCACAATGTAATAACTGCCGTAAAGGTGGTACTTACTGATGGAATTACCATGTCGCATAAGAAATCGTCTTGATGGCGCCGTAGTAACATTCGTTTTGATTGACCATGTCTTGGTCCAGTCGGATGGACGTTGCGGCCTCTTAGCCGGATGGGCTTCGTGACGTGAAGTCGGATAGGCTTTATCGGTGCTGGCCCAAGTAAGAGATTCTCCTGATGAAGACTCAGCACATCCTTTTCATGGGCCTACCCCGAAAGGATCCCGCGGTCAACCAGAATCATATATCACGTGGTCTATAGCTAACTAGGATGCCTCCCTTAAATTTTGGGCCTTGTTCAAGAAATTTTGGGGAAGCCACTAGGCCGTCGACAAAGGTTGTCTTTCCTTTGATGCAGCTCACAACATGGTGAATATGGAAGAAGGCATCCAGCTGGCAAGCCCCGTGCCTATGGGTTTAGCGGGGGGCAAAGGTCTCAATTTTGTTTTACCGACTTAATTTCGTGTTCTTTTCCTGTCCTTAAGGGGCTGTTAGCCTTCTTCTAGGCTCGTAGCTATTACTACTTTATGTCAATGCATCAAGACGCAATGCTTTTATGTGGTTTTTCGGAGGAAAAAAACATCAAGGAAGCAAATCTCTAGGGTATTTAGGGTCGATTAAGCTAGTAGTCCAACATACTGCGAAAATGAATTTCCCCTTGAGTTCTTCAAACCCTTATTTCCTAATTTATTCAAAAAAAAAAATCCTTAAATTTGTTAACATTGAATCACTGAAAATGCCAAACAATATTCTCCTTTTAAAGAAATAGGAACAAACAGATGTTCAGTTCTTCCACATATTGCTGGACACAGAATATTCTGAGACTATTGGTACTCCAGAAAACTAAAGACACAGATCAGTTACAAAGATGAACATGTAAACATATTTTTTATGGGAATGAACCTGTACATATTAACACTACTTATACCGTGGTGTGGTGTTTGTGTGACACGAAGGTAAAGCTAAAGTCACACTTCACACGGATGAGAAACTAAAGAAGCCGGTTGTTCCTCTACAGAATCAACCAATTCCAGCACCACTTAGTCCAGAAAAATGACATCCTATGATTTCGACAAACATCGGTACGCAATCTTCCTCTGGCCGTTTGAGCATATAATCTAGACGATGCACAAAATAAACCAAGAAGGGAAGCTGACCTTTCTCCCTGTACTTCTGATAAAGCTCCGTCAGCTGCGTGTAATTAGTCTCCGTGAACCCGCTGATGGGATGACAAAGAAGAATATTCAGTACTCCACACGCCAACATGAATGAAGCAAAAATATCCTAGGAAACTGCCACGGAGACGAGACAAATACCAACCATTTGGAGGCGACGTTGACGATGAGGAGGACCTTCCCCTTGTACGTGTCCAGGCACACCTCCTTGCCGTTGCAATCCTGCTCCCAAAATTTCCCCCGAATAAATTGGAGAAGAAACCGTTCAAAAAAAAATTGGAGAAGAAGAAAAATGATGCAGGGTGGCGTGATTCCGCGAGGAGATGAATCACCTTAACGGTGAATTCGTGTACGGAGGTCTCCGGCACAGATTCGGACGCCCCCATCTCGCCCTCTCTTCGCCTCCCGGACGGCGGAAGTCCTCCCGAATCCTCTGTCGAATTTTATCGTGTTTCTTTAGGAGAGAGAAATAGAGAGAGGATTTCCGTGTCTTTGATGCGCCAACTTATTAAATAGCGGCGGTGTGCCGGGACAGGCTGGCCGGCTGTCTCCGTCGAAGTTTCCAACCGGTCCGGCAAGCAAATGTGAATTGCTCTTTTGTCACGTGGGCCCTCAATTGCATTTATGGGGCGGCTAAAAAGGAGGGGAAAACTGATGCATTGTTGTTCTTGAAGAAAAAAATACCGTCTAGGTGTATAAGAGTATGTCTAGTAGAACTCTCAAACCCTCAAACCCTTAAAGCAGTTTTTAAGGGTTAAGAAGTGCCAGTTTTTGGCACTTTTAAGGGTTGAAAAACAGGGGCAAAGACTAGAACCCTCAAACCCTTAAACAGGAGTCGTTCATACCGCCATCGCCACGGAGTGTCACCTTAAAAAGTAGAGGACGCACCACGGAACATCCTCTTCCTCTCTGCGATGTCCTCCTTATAGTCCTTCCACCATTGCAATTGGTCTTCATCCATGTCCTTCTTGGACATCATCATGTGCTCCTTCTCTTCCATCATGAGTTCTTTCTATACCTTTGCCTCTTTGAGCTTGATCATCCTCTCCTCCAAGTCGGCCTTGCGCTTTGCTTCTTCACGCTTTGCTTCAACTTGTGCAAGCTTGACCTCTTTCTTCTTCTCGGTGATAAGAAGCTTCGTCTCCAATGTCTTCGTTGTCAATTCCTCTATTGTCTTCATCATGTGCTCCATCTTCTCCCTTAGGCTTGACGTCTCTCCTTCCATCTTCGCCCTTAGCTTGCCCTTCTTGGTTCCCTCGGGCTTGCCCAAGTTCCTCTCCTCCTCATCTTCACTATCATTCATCCTAAGCATTGCCGACTTCTTGGGTGCGGTCTCTTGATCCCTCAACTTCCACTTGTCAAAGGTTTGAAGAATTGCCCAAACATGCTTAAATGGGAATGGCTTGCCCTTGGAAGCGGCCATCTCCTTGTACCTCATGCCGACAATTGTCTCCTATCAACCACACATAATCACATAAGAACCCACCAATAGCATAGTACACACACATAATCAAAATAGTGAAGAGATATGTACTCACATAGTCACTCTCCACGGTTCCCGCTATTCTTCGGCTTAATTCTACAATAGTTGTCCTCGATCCTTTGCCAATACCGTTTACTGGTTTCATCGGTGCCGGTGCTTGCATCCATCCCACAGCTGCCCAAGCACGAACCAAGAGGATATCTTCCGCCTCGGTGTAGTTTGTCGACCGCGCGTGTGGGCGGGAAGCGGCGATGAATGCCTCCTCCCCTATCTCGGCCACCTCCTCCTCGTCATCCCCTTCATCCTCCTCATCTTCCTCCAAGTCGTCACCAACCCTAAAGGGTTCTAGAGGTGGAGCCCCGAGGTCCACCTCCGCGTTTTGGAGGAGGTCCATGAACGAGGATGGGGTTGCCATTTCCTCGAACACCTCGTGCGCGGCGGGACGAGGTTCGGCGACGGCGGCGGGCGGGGCCGCGGGCTTCTTCCGCGGCTTCTTCACGGCCTGGGACGAGCCGGCGACCTTGGAGGAAGCCCCTCGCGGCCCACGGGAGCCCGCCTTCGGCCGACTCTTCTTGGGGGCGGGCGCGGTGGGGGGCGGGCGCCGGGGCGGGGACGGGGGCCGGGGCGGGAGCCGGGGAGG